>NC_135901.1:9915530-10078202 GCF_964194155.1 Cetorhinus maximus
GAGAGACTAGGGGAGGTTTGGTTGTCCAACAGACATTGTCCGGACAGTGTCAAAGAGTATTGTTTTCGGAACAAGGATTTTAGTGAAGATTTTTAATCCGCTTGACAATTATAGAGTCTTAAATTCATTCTGGGGATGTGAGCATCGTTAACAAGGCTAACATTGATTGTTAGTCCCCAACATTATGGTTTGGACAGCTTCTTGAACTGCTGCAGCCTGTGTAATGATGGTGCTCCTACAATGGTGTTAGGCAATGAGTTACAGGATATTCATCCAGCATCAGGAAGGAACAGTGATATATACCCAAGTCAGGATAGTGTGTGACTGGGAGGGCAACTGGAGGCAATGGTTTCCCAGGTACGTGCTTCACTTGTCTTTCTAGGTGCTGGAAGTTGTGGATTGGGAGATTCTGTCAAAGTTCTGGTTGAGATGTAGGTATATAAAATCCCTCCGAATCTCCTGCTTCCCCTTTCCGCCTCTGTCTCTCCTGTTATACAGGCCAAAGACTCGTGTAGGTTCAGACTGGGTGGTGGGTTCCCTTTCCTGAAGGACATTAGTGAACCAGTCAGGTTTCTATGACAATCCGGCAGCTTTCATGGTCACTTTTTCCTGGTGCTGACCTCACAAAGTCCCAGGTTCATTCAGCTCAATTTCACAACCTGCCTTTGTGTTTTTGTGGGTTCTCTCACACTCTCTATTTCCTGTTTTAAATTCATTTTGCAGGTTATTACAAGGGGAGGATTTACAAACAGGAAGATCAAATCATACACCACATCACAATCACCACAGAATTACTTGATTCATTGGCACCTGAGTCGGATTTTGGATATGGAAGCAAAAAGCACCGTTCACAGTGGAGAGAAACCGTACACATGCTCTGTGTGTGGATGAAGCTTCAGTGGATCATCCAGTCTGTCGAGACACAAGCGGAGTCACACTGATGAGAAACCATGTCAATGTACAGACTGTAGAAAGAGCTTCAATTACCCGTATGAGCTGGAGATTCATCAACGCAGCCACACTGGGGAGAGACCATTCACTTGCTCCATGTGTGGGAAAGGATTCACTCGGTCATCCACCCTACTGGAACACCAGAGAATTCACACTGTGGAGAGGCCGTTCACCTGCTCGGTGTGTGGGAAGGGATTAACTGATTTCTCTTTCGTGCTGAGACACCAGCTGGTTCATACCGATGAGAGAAAGTTTAAATGTTATGACTGTGAAAAAAGCTTCAAACACCCTTCGACACTGAGGGAGCACCAGCACATTCACATTGGTTCCACACCGTTCAGCTGCTCTCACTGTGAGACGAGGTTCTGGGGACCTTCCAACCTGCTGAAACACCAGCGAGTTCACACCGGGGAGAGGCCATTCACTTGCTCTGAGTGTGGGAAGGGATTCATTAATTTATCTGCCCTGCTGAAACACCAACAAGTTCACACTGGTGAGAGGCCGTTCACCTGCCCCAAGAGTGGGAAGGGATTCACTGATTCAGCCAACCTGCAGAAACACTAGCGAATTCACACCTTTTAAATTCCCAGACTGCGAGAAGTGCTATAAAAATTCTGGGGAACTGATGTCTCATCAACGTGTCCACACTGATGAGAGACCTTTCAGATGTTCTCACTTTGGGAGTGGGTTCAGACGATCATCTGATCTCTCTGTACATCAGCGAGTTCACACTGGGGAGAGGCCATGCACCTGCTCCATGTGTGGGAAGGGATTCACTCAGTCATCACAGCTCAGTAAACATCAGCTTATTCACACTGATCAGAGACCTTTTCAATGTTCTGGCTGTGAGAAGAGCTTTAAAAGCAAAACGGATCTGCTGAGGCACAAAGCCACTTACACTGGGGAGAGGCCATTCATCTGCTCTGAGTGTGGGAAGGGATTCACTCAGTCATCCGACCTGCTGACACACCAGCGAGGTCACAAGAGACTGCAGGAATTGCATTCTGCTGTTATTGATGGTGTTAATCCCATCCAGGGATGAACCATGTTCACTCTGGCAGTTGTGGTTTGTTTCTGTTGATGTCATACTCCAGCCCCGTTGTAATGTTATTAATTTTCTGGATACATGTCAAATAAATCAGCTTTGTTTAAAACACATTGTTGTTGATTTTTGTCTTTCCCACCTGAGTGTTTAACATCACCTGGCTGGAGCTCAGAAAGGACAATCTGGGGGAGGATCATATGGCAGAAACAGAACTTCAGCCTGGACACAGTCCCTCAGGGTCACACTGAGAGGGACAAACGGCATTTTTGTCTTTTTCATCTCTCTTCACTGACAATAACCTCCCCAGGTGAGTGAATCCTGAGGTGTGTAAAAAATGTGTCCCAGCCTCTCTCTTCTATGGTTCAGAGCTCCTAGACACGGAACAGAAGGCTCCTTTACAACTGGGTTTAGAGTCAGGAAGAAAAACAGTGCTGGAAACGTGCTGTCAAATCATAGATTGGTATTGTTGTGGTTTGCTTCGACAAACCAGGAGACTCACATACATGTTTTGATCATTTATTATTCAAGTGTACACAGGGAGAGACATCCTTAAGCAGTCCAAGACCATACTCTAAAAAGTTACCAGTGTTCTCTCCTTATTTACACCTTGAGTCATGTACACATGTTCTAATCTTGTCAATTTACAATCACACGCTTCTCCGGTCTCAGTTACATGTTTCTGGTGTGTACATACATTAAACATTGTTCTAATCCATGCAAGACCACCATATCTTGCTGATTGTGTTGGAGTCTGGGCCTCCTTGATTTCAATACCCACTTCCTGGCCTTGTCCTTTGTTCTACTAGCTTGTTTATCTCTTTCTTAACCTGCCAAAACCTGCTACTCTCCCGCTCTGCTTTTCTGATTATATTTTATTTTTACTAAAAGACACTTATAAAACCGTTTAACCCTTTCAGTGTAAAATTGTGATCTGTTCCTCACTGAAAGTGAAACGGCAGCTTTAAGTTCCCAGTCTAAAAAATGGCTCTTAATTCTGTAAAGATTTAACATGTTTGTATGACAGTCCAGAGACTAACATTTTTAGACAGATGTAAATTCACTTAATAGAAACCCACTTCAAATAAATTGGTTAAAGTTTGTAATAAAATATCAGTTGGAGGAAATTACAGGAACCTGTCCATTGCTGTTACAGTTACACAACATTTAGACCGCCAGATTAAGGACCTGCAGCGTGTTTCTAAGAATCCCCTAATTAACTGATGTGTTCAAATATCCACCTCACTTTTATAAGCCTTTAACTGCCAAAAATATAATGTAGGGAAAGGTGAAGCTGTGTCTGCTACTCTAACTGAAAAATAACTAGTGTCAGATCCTCTGTACTGTCCCTTTAAGAATGAGTGATGTCTCTGTTAATAGTTTTCTGGGCGCTCTTCTTATTTTGATCATTAGTTGTGTGTTGCCATGACCCAGTGAGCCTGGGTATGTGGACCCGCTCTATGCGGTGTTGGGCCGCGGACTCTTGTGTTTCTCTCCATTTCATTTATGGAGCTGGCTCCTGCTGGCACATTAATCTGATAGGAGAGGTGTCAGCTGTGGCTCAGTTCATAGCACCCTCGCCTTTGAATCAGAGGGTTGTGGGTTCATGTCCCACTCCCGGAAACCAAGAACTGTGATTGTACTCGAAAGAGTTGCAATCTGTGACTGTTAATAACTCGAAAGAGTTTAATCTGATAGGAGATCACTAACACCCGAGTAATCAGTGGTGTGGAGCCTCCTGAGAGTCCAGCCCCTTTCCAGTCAGTATCCAAAGGAGCTGGGACACAGAAAAGAGTCTCGGTAAAATCAGGGAGACATTTGTTCACACAAACCTACCTCCCAAAGATACTGATTTATTTCACCTTCATTCATAAGCACTCCGAATCCCCGGGTACCTCTGGACCAATAGGGCAAAGGGGTGGGGCTGGAGGACCGAGTGGAAGCGGCTGGCCCTCTGACCAATCAGAGTGAACGAGGGGCGTGGCTGAATTGTATATCTCCCACCAGGGCTGATCACCCAAGGTGGCAATGGACAGCTCATTTTTCAAGGTTTGCTGTTGTCTCTGTCTCAGATGTTGTTCAATGTCGGCTTAAAGGTCAGAGAAAGGGTGGAATTGGATGGTCAAAACTGCTCGCAGTTTCTGCAGGGTAATTTCTTTTGTGGAAAATATACTTTCTTCATAAAATATCTGGAAGAACATTCCAAAACATTTGAAAATCGCGATCACAAAAAGTACAATCAGATTCAACTTTTACACATGGATCACGAGGTGCATCAATACAGTCAATGAATATTACAATCATTTCAACATGGTCATTTCAGACAATCAGACAATGGTTTTGGAGTTATCAACATAAATCATGTTTCACTCTGAGGTGCTTCAATACAATTATAATACAATTAGTATTCAATGTATACATTCATTGTGAGCTGTAAAGCCCGAGGGGCTCTAAAAAATTCTCAGCTCCTCGGTGTACTATGGCAGAAAGGTCTTAGACAGCAACCTTTCCCTATTGTGCCTTTGCGGCAGCTGCCCCAAGCTTTAGTGCATCCCTCAGCACATAGTCCTGGACCTTGGAATGTGCCAGTCTGCAACACTCGGTCGGGGACAACTCTTTGTATTGGAAGACCAACAAATTTCGGGCAGACCCAAGAGTGTCTTTCACCGAGTTGCTGATCCTCCAGCTGCAGTTGATGTTTGTCTCGGTGTGTGTCCCTAAGAAAAGCCCATAGAGCACAGAGTCCTGTGTCACAGCTCGGGATGAACCTTGAAAGAAACCACTGCATCTCTCTCTAGACCTTCTTTGCAAAGGCACAATCTACAAGGAGGTGAACAACGGTCTCGTCCACACTAAGCCACCTCGAGGGCAACGTGCAGAGAGAGTGAGACTCCTGCCGTGTTGGAAGGATCTGATGGGGAGGGCCTTTCTCACCACCAGCCAAGCTACATCTTGGTGCTTGTTGGAAAGTTCTGGCGATGAGGCATTCTCCCAAGTGACTTTGACAATCTGCTCAGGGAACCATCCGACAAGGTTCCACCATCTCCTTTTCCCAAAGGGCCTCTAAGACATTACGTGCCAACCACTGCCTGATGGACTTGTGGTCAAAGGTGTTTGTCTTCATAAATTTTTCCACGAGGGACAGGTGGTATGGCACGGTCTAACTGCTTGGAGCGTTCTGCAGCAGCGTGGCCAGACCAATCCTTCACAACACTGGGGACAGGTAGAACCTCAGCACGTAGAGACACTTGGTGTTTGCGCACCGAGGGTCTACGCACAGCTTGATGCAGCCGCACACAAAGGTGGCCCATCAGGATGAGGGCGATGTTGGGCATGTTTTTCCCCCCCTTATCTAGAAGCTTGTACATCGTGTCCCTGTGGACATAATCCACTTTCGACCTCCAGATAAAGCGAAAGATGGCTCGGGTGATCGCCATCGTGCAGGAGTGTGGAATGGGCCAGACCTGCGCCACGTACAGCATGAAGCTCTGAAATACCTTCCCTAAACCTCTCGGCCACTCTCCTAATTAAAGGTGCTTGCTACAATCTGCCTCTCGTATCCAGCTTTTGGCCATCTTACCTTAATATCGCCCTTAGTGACTCAGTCTCTAATTTTGCTTTCTGAAACTCCTCTGAAGCACCTTGTGAAGTTTCATTGCAATAAACGTGTTCGATAAATACAAGTTTTTACTCTTTCATGACAATCAGTTTGCACAAAGTAAGATTCTGAAAAAAGCAATTAGATGAATAACCAATAAGTCCAGTTTTTTTTGGTGGTGTCAGTTAAAACACGAATGTTGGTCCCACTGCACCAGGAGAACTCCCCTGCGGACAGTATGTGGAGGTCTCCTGAGCTGAGAATGGAGCTGATTGAGCTGTCAGGCCTGCAGTGTACCTTGAAGAGCCACTGTCTGGGATCTTTCCGCTTAATTCACTGACTCCCAACTGAAGTTCTTTATGCAGTAAACTAGTTAAGTTTGAATATCCATCCCCATTTCATCTTTGGAGCAAAATCTACAGCTTTAAATTAGCTGTAAAAGAGAAAGGTTTAGAGTTCATATAGCACCTATCATGCCCTCAAAACATCCCAAAGCGATTCACAGTCAATGATGCATTTTGGAAGGAAGAATGAGAAGAGGCAGCATAAACTAAATGGTACCATTTTAAACAGAGCGCAGGAACAGAGTGACCTAGGCGTGTAAGTGAACAAATCCTAGAATACGACAGGACAAGTTGATCAAACTGTTTGAAAAAAGCTAATGGGGACCTTGGATTTATCAATAGAGGTATGGAGTACAAAAGCAAGTCAGTTATCCTCAAACTTTATAGATCTGTGGCTAATTCTAAACTGAAATATTTTGTTCAATTCTGTGTACCACACTTTAGGAAAGATGTCAAGGCTTTGGAGAGGGTGCAGGGAAAATTTACCAGAATAGTATCAGGATGAGAGGTTTCAGCTATGTGGAGGGGCTGGAGAAGCTGGGATTGTTCTCTTTGGAGTAGAGAAGGTTAAGGAACGATTGAATAGAGGTGTGGACATTTTTGAAGACTTTTCATCTACATGGGGATAAATTGTTTTCATTGGCAGGATGGTTGGTAACCGCAGGATACAGATTTAAAACAATTGGCAAAAATCCAGGGTGAAGATGAGTAGAGATTATTTTACTCGGTGGGTTACGATGTTCTGGAACCCATTGTCTGAATGACTGGTGGAAGCAGTTTCTGTTGTAACTTTCAAAACTGATTTGGACCTTGATTTAATAAGGAAAGATTTGGAGGGCTCTCGGGAAAAAACATGAGAGTGGGGCGGATTGATCACATTTTCAGAGACAATGCAGGCACAATGGGCTGAATGGTCACCATCCGTGATCTATGATTCCATCATATGATGTTTACTATGAATCATATTGTTAAAGATCATTGAATCTCCTAATACAACAGCAGAGAAGGAGGCTCCATCCAATGACCTCTCACCTGACAGCTCACAATACACAGGGAATTGACTGCAGCTCTGGACCAAGAGGAAGAGGGTGCGGGACAGAAGGACTGAGTAGCAGCCCCTGATCCTCCAGCTAGGGGAGGCAGTGGCGTAGTGGTATTGTCACTTGACTAGTATTTCAGAGACCCAGGGTAAGGTTCTCGGGGCCTGGGATTGAATCCTGCCACGGTAGCTGGTGAAATTTGAATTCAATATGTGGGCGTTGCTGACGAGGTCAGCATTTGTTGCCCATCCCTAATTGTTCTTAAGAAGGGACTGGTGAACCACTTTCTTGAATGCAACTGAGTGGCTTGTTCAGACAACTCAGAAGGCAGTTAAGAGTCAACCACATTGCAGTGGGTCTGGAGTCACATGTAGGCCAGACCAGATAAGGATGGCAGATTTCCTTCCCTGAAGGACATTAGTGAACCAGAGGGGGTTTTTAGAACAATTTTTGATAGTTGTCATGGTCACCATTACTGAGACTAGCTTTATTATCCAGATATAGTCCTTCAGAGCTGAGGAAGAAAAGTCATATTGGACTCGAAACATTAACTCTGTTTCTCTCTCCACTGATACTCCCAGACCTGCTGAGTTTTTCCTGCACTTTCTGTAGATGAAGCTGGATACACAAGTGATGCAGATGAACAGCAAGTCTGAGGTGTAAACTCGCTGTGTATCCAGAGACTGGATAACTGAGTGAATGTCTTCCCACATGCACAGCACGTTTTACTGCTTCACCCCAATGTCAACTCGCTGGAGTCTGGATGATTTGATGAATCATTTGCCACACATGGAGCTGATAAATGGCCTCTCCCCCGTGTGGCAGTATCGATGTGGCTCTAGCAGGAACAGACAACTGAATCTTTTCCCAAAGTCCCCACATTTCCAAGGTTTCTCCATACAGCGGGTGTCCTTGTGTCTCTACAGGTTGGACAATCAGTTGAAGCCTTACATAGGATTAACAGGATATGCAGCATAGAAATAGGCCATTTGGCCCAACCAGTCCATATTGGTGTTTATGTTCCACTCGAGCCTCCTCCCATATTTGTAGATCTAAACCTACCGTTGTAACCCGGTATTCTCTTCTCTGTTAAATGCTTGTCCAGCTTCCCCTTAAATACATCCAAGCTATTCACTTCACCCACTCCCGGTGGTAGTGAAATACACATTCTCACCACTCTCTGGATGAAGTTTCTTCTGAATTCCCTGTTGGATTTCTTGGTGACTATCTTATATTGATGGTCTCTAGTTATGTTCTTCCCCACAAGAGGAAACATCCTCTCTATCAAAACCTTTCATCATTTTAAAGACCTCAATTAGGTCACCCCTGAGCCTTCATTTCCCAAGAGAGATGAGACTCAGCCTGTCAATCCTTTCTTGATATGTAAACCTACACATTTCTGGTATCATCTTTGCAAATCTTCTCCTCTCCCTCTCCAGTGTCTCTAAATCCTTTTTATAATATGAGAACCAGAGAAATGGAAAGCTCAGTTTGCTGAGAAGAGGGTTCAGAGAAAACAGAGACCAGTGAATCCTGCACCTTCTCAGCAATTACAGCAGATACTGTCCTTGTAGAGTGAGGCTCCTGAACTACACCAGGTGATGTTTAAAACAGAATTGAACACTTGGGATTCAAACCAAATGAGACTGAGGGATCCTATGCCAAACGGAACTGCACACAGTAGTGTGGTCTAACCACGGTCCGATAAAGATTTAGCACAATCTACTTTAAAGCCTATTCCTTGATTTCTTTTTTTTACAGCCTTGCTAACCTGGGGGATAACTTTTAGTGATTAATGTATTTTGTACTTCGAGTTCCATTTGTTTCTCTACCCCACCCAGGATCACACCTTCCGAATAACTGACTCTTACTCTTCCTACCAAACGTACTACCTCGCATTTCACTGTGTTGAATTTCATTTGTCAATTATGTGTCCATTCTGTAAGTTTATTACTATCCTCCTATAATTTATTGCAGTGCTCCTCAGTACTGACTAACCCCCCCCCAATTTGGTGCAATCCACAAATTTAGAGATTGTGTATTAGATTCCAAAGTCCAAATGGTTAATGTAAATTGTGTACAGCCGTGGTCCCAGCACTGTTTAACATAGTGTTGGATGCTTAAGATGCAAACCATCGTTACACAAGACAGAAGGATGAGGATGACAGAGGTAAGCTGAACAGAATTGCATGCAGTGTGGTCTAACCAAGGTCCAATAAAAAATGCATAACTTCCCTGTGTTTCAATTCTGTCCCTCGAGAAATAAAGCCGAGTTCTTGGTTTATTTTATTTATGGCTCTGAGATTTTTCTGTTTCTCCCCCCATCTATAATTGCAACTTTCAAGTGATGTGTCCTCCCTATTCTTCCTCCAAAAATGTACTGCCTCACAGTTCTCTGAGTTGAACGTAATTTGCCAATTATTTGCCCATTATGCATTTCCTAAATACCCTGTAATTTATTGCAGTCCTCCTCAATACTGACCACCCACCCCACCCCCCACCACTCCCATTTGGTGCCATCTGCAGATTTTGAGATTGTGTAATTGATTCCCAAGTCCAAATAGTTAATGTAAATTGTGAACAGCCGTGGTCCCAGCACTGATCCTTGTGGAACATCACTTCCCACCTTCTGTCACTCAGAATAACTCCCCTTTACTCTCACTCTCTGCTTTCTGTCTTGAAGCCTGCTGGCAATCCATTCTGTCCCTTGTCCCCTGATTCCACATTCTCTGACCCTATTCATTAGTCTAATATGGGGCATCTTATCGAAATCCAGATGAATTACATTGACAGCACTGTCATTGTCTATTCTCTTCATTACCTCCTCAAAACATTCAATAGGGTTGGTTGGACAAGACTTTCCCTTTTGAAATCCATTCTGAATATTCATTCTCATTTCTAGATGTTCTTCGATTCCTTCCTTTCATAAGGTTTACATTATCTTTCCTGTGTTAAGCTGATTGACCTGACATTCCATGGGCATGTTCTGTCCCCCGTCTTAAATACAGGAATAACATTAGCTATCCACCAGTCCTCTGGATGTATGTTCATATGTTCCTCTGGTGCTACACCTTTGTGAATGAATTATGAGCAGTACTGCCTGAACTATCTCTTCCCTAGATTCTTTTAAAGTTTCTGAAGTCAATCCATCTGGACCACTGTATCTCCTTTGCATTTTATTAGTTTAATAAACACATCCTTTCTTGGCTTTAAATGAACTTATCTCATTACTCATCTCATCATTAAAATTATGTTTCTTTGTTCTCTCTTCCTGGGAAACAAGGCAAAACAATTATTGAATATTTCTGCCATCTCTCTATCATCACCAGTGGTATTATCCTGTCTGTCCCTTAATGGTCCAATTCACGTCATTGGCTTCCTCTTTTATTGATGTGCCTGAAAAATATTTTACTGTTTTATTTCATGGTCCTTGATAATTTAATTTCATAATGGAGGTGTCACTGTGAAGAATGTGTAAGTCAGTAAGAATTGTCATCAAGGGTTAATCAGCACTTTCTAATTGGGGATGTTCATCAGTGGAACCTTTCAGACACTGAATTGTAGATTTTCCATCAAAGATCAATTTAGGATTGAAGTAAAAGTTCATAATTTTATTTTAAATGAGTTCCTGGTGAAAGACAATGAATTAAGGTGAAAGGTCACAGATGGTGCTTTTGAAAAGAGACACTGCAGCCGCGAAAATCAGTGGCATCTCCAGGATATTAAACTCCAGCCAGTTAGTGAGAGGGAATATTAACATCAGCAGAAAAAAACTTAATATTGTCAGACAATCAGTCCTGGACGTGATTAACAGCAGCAATAACAGCAGAATCCAACCCTTGTAATCACTTATGGACGCGCTGGTGTTTCATCAGGTTAGATGACTGGGTGAATCCCTTCCCACACACGGAGCAGGAGAATGGCCTCTCCCCAGTGTGAACGCGCTGGTGTGACAGCAGGTTGTTTGACTGAGCGAATCCTTTCCCACACTCGAAGCAGGTGAATGGCCTCTCCCCAGTGTGAACTCGCTGGTGTGTCAGTAGGTGGGATGAATTAATGAATCCCTTTCCACACTTGGAGCAGGTGAATGGCCGCTCCCCAGTATGAATTCTCTGGTGTACAGTAAGGTTAGATGAACACCTGAACCTCTTTCCACAGTCAGTGCAGCTGAATGGTCTCTCGTCTGTGTGAGCTTGCTGGTGTGACTGGAGGGCAGAGAACTGAGTGAATCCCTTCCCACACTTGGAGCAGGTGAACGGCCTCTCCTCAGTGTGAGTGCGTTGATGACTTTTCAGCTTAGTTGGACAAGTGAATCCCTTCCCACATTGCCCGCATTTGCATGGTTTCTCCATGCTGTGGACGTCCTTGTGATTCTCCAGGTTGGATGATCAGCTGAACACACTGGACACTCATCCACACGCACAACACATGTAAAATTTCTCCCCACTGTGAATACTGAGATGCTTTTTCAGGCTGTGTAACTGGTGAAAGCTCTTTCCACAGTCAGTGCACTGGGACAGGCTCACTCGGGAGTGTATGTGTCTCGGTGTTCTTCCAGTCACGCTGATGTTTGAAATATTTTCCCTTAGACAGAACAGACAAACATCACTCCTTCCACATTCAAAGGCTGATGATATTCAGGTCCTGATGAATCGAGTGACTCTGTCAGATTGTGACGTCATGTTTGTTTTGAGTTTCGTGTCTGTAAATTGTCCCCTTCAAAAAGCATGTAAAAAGAGATTACAAAAGTTATGTCAGTCAGGATATAAATTTATCAAATAAACTAATATCTATGGAATATTTTTTCTTGATCCCTCAAAGATGCAAATCCCTTTCCCGCACACTCTCCCACCTCAATGTATGGACACAATGGGCCGAATAGCCTCCTCTGTGCCATTATGATTCTGTGGCTGTTTTATGTCATCTCACCTTGTAATTTAACACTTGGGTCATCACTGTAAATACAGGACAGAAATTCAGAACAGACAATTCTCGTTTCTATGCAACATTTCTTCCTCTCTTGTTGCCCCAAAGCTGTAAATCCCCGTCCCACACACTCTCCCTCCTCCCTGGGCTGAAATCCAAACCCATTTCACCATCTCCACCATTTCTTTCCTCCACTCCCAGTTTTCTCCCTCCCTCTCCTCTGCCTGGGTTCACTTCAATCCTGCATTGAATGTGGGGACAAATTTAATGCTTCTGTCATCGTGCGGATGTCCCGCAGCTCGGACCGGGAGCTCCTTATTCGGGGCTGCAGGGCTCCAGCGGGTGTTTCTGGAAGCTCCCTGCCCAGTCCGCTGGCTCTATTCCTCCCACAGCCAGCGGCTCTATTACTCTGCAGCACGCGCCGCCTCCAGCCCTTCCGTCTGTCCCCGGGAACAGCCCCAACTGCGCATGCGCCAGTCACTGCCCAGCACTGCGCCGGCTCCACTCTGCCCGTGCTCCACTCACTGCCCGGCACTGCGCCTGCTCCACTCATTGCCCGTGCTCCACTCACTGCGCCTGCTCCACGCACTGCCCGTGCTCCACTCACTGCCCGTGCTCCACTCACTGCGCCTGCTCCACTCACTGCCCGTGCTCCGCTCACTGCGCCTGCTCCACTCACTGCCCGGCACTGCGCCTGCTCCACTCACTGCTCGGCACTGCGCCGGCTCCACTCACTGCGCCTGCTCCACTCACTGCGCCTGCTCCACTCACTGCCCAGCACTGCGCCGGCTCCACTCATTGCGCCTGCTCCACTCACTGCCCGGCACTGCGCCGGCTCCACTCACTGCCCGCGCTCCACTCACTGCCCGGCACTGCGCCGGCTCCACTCACTGCGCCTGCTCCACTCACTGCCGGTGCTCCACTCACTGCCCGTGCTCCACTCACTGCCCGGCACTGCGCCTGCTTCGCTCACTGCCCGGCACTGCGCCTGCTCCACTCACTGCCCGTGCTCCACTCACTGCCCGGCACTGCGCCTGCTCCACTCACTGCCCGGCACTGCGCCTGCTTCGCTCACTGCCCGGCACTGCGCCTGCTCCACTCACTGCCCGTGCTCCACTCACTGCCCGGCACTGCGCCTGCTTCGCTCACTGCCCGGCACTGCGCCTGCTCCACTCACTGCCCGTGCTCCACTCACTGCCCGGCACTGCGCCTGCTTCGCTCACTGCCCGTGCTCCACTCACTGCCCAGCACTGCGCCGGCTCCACTCACTGCGCCTGCTCCACTCACTGCCGGTGCTCCACTCACTGCCCGTGCTCCACTCACTGCCCGGCACTGCGCCTGCTCCACTCACTGCCCGTGCTCCACTCACTGCCCAGCACTGCGCCTGCTCCACTCACTGCCCGTGCTCCACTCACTGCCCGGCACTGCGCCTGCTTCGCTCACTGCCCGTGCTCCACTCACTGCCCAGCACTGCGCCGGCTCCACTCACTGCCCGTGCTCCACTCACTGCCCGGCACTGCGCCTGCTTCGCTCACTGCGCCTGCTTCGCTCACTGCGTCTGCTCCACTCACTGCCCAGCACTGCCCGTGCTCCACTCACTGCGCCTGCTCCACTCAATGCCCGGCACTGCGCCGGCTCCACTCACTGCCCGTGCTCCACTCACTGCCCGGCACTGCGCCTGCTTCGCTCACTGCGCCTGCTTCGCTCACTGCGTCTGCTCCGCTCACTGCCCAGCACTGCCCGTGCTCCACTCACTGCGCCTGCTCCACTCAATGCCCGGCACTGCGCCGGCTCCACTCACTGCCCGTGCTCCACTCACTGCCCGGCACTGCGCCTGCGTGGGGAGTTCCTGTAGTGAAAATAGGGCACATTCTGATCCGCTGCGAATTCTGGGTAAGGTCCCTGCCATATTGCAGGGTGATTTTGTTGAGTCGAAAATTTTATTTTGTGACCCGATTACAATTGGAGCCAAACGACCAAGCTATAAAATCCATTGCTACAACAACCAACGTGCACTGCCCTCCAGCAAGAGTTCAGTCCTGGCTGTATTAAACAACTGAGCAAACCTCTACAGTTAGGTGCGAACTTAACTCCCTACAGTTAGGAGCCTCAGCAGATGGGATGAAGAAGTGATTTTTTTCCCATCCATGGAACACTTAAACCGCATTAAGAATGCACTGATGGTGGATCAAATCCTTTGAACCTTTAAAGCTGGAATATTGGCACGTGGGGAAACCGAGTAAATCCCTTCAGTAAATCTCCAGTGTGACTGTGCTGCTGTGTTATTTCCACATTCAGCTGGCAAACAATCTTTTGCCAACCAAATGCTTTCATATTGGAAGGAGCAGTACTGCAGTGGGAGGGAGGTCTGTGTTTCCAGCTATTATTCACCATCCTCCATTTCAGACATTATCCCATTAGCTGAATTTTTTTTATTCGTTAATAGGATGTGGGCCAGCATTTATTAACCATACTTAATTGCCCTTGTTAAGAGAGCATTTAAGAGTAAACCACATTGCTGTGGGTCTGGAGTCACATGTAGGCCACACCAGGTCAGGGCAGCAGATTACCTTCTTAAAGGGCATGAGTAAACCAGATGGGTTTTTACAACAATCAAGAAGGGTTTCATGGTTATCATTAGGCTTTTAATTCCAATTCCAATTGAATTCAAATTCCACCATCTGCCATGGTGGGGTTCAGACCTGGGTCCCCAGAGCCTTACCCCGGGTCTCCAGATTTCTAGTCCAGTTACAATACCACTATGCCATCGCCTCCAAGCAGCTGGTCTGTAACACTATGGAGCATCTGCAAAGTTGTCTCTTGCCCTTACGGTGAAGGCCGGGCAATTTTCACTCTTAATCCATCAATGCGACATTAAACATAACATGTTGGAGAATGACTGGATTTCAGTGCAGTGACACCAGGCCAGGATACAGTTCCATTCATAAGATTGACAAGAGCAAGAGGACAGAATTTCAAACTGTGTCTGCCTCCTCTCTGCATTTTCTAGATTAAAATTTGACTTGAATCGATTACTTTTTGTCTTGAATATATTCCAAGATGGAAATCCAAGAATATTTGGATACTGGGGGAATCAATGGATTTGGGAATAGGGCAGGAAACTAGAGTTGAGGTGTAAGATCATTTAATGATGGAGCAGGCTCAAAAGCCGGATAGTATATCCCTGCTCCTATTTCTTGTGTTCTTATGAACATCACTGTGAATCATTTCCATGTGAGCACCGCAGATGCAGCACCTGCCCTTTCACCTCCTCCCTTCCCGTGTTCCTGGGCCACAAACACACTTTCCAAGTGACTCAGTGATTTACTTGTACTCCTTGCAATTCGCTGTTTTGTATTCACCCCTCACAATTTGGTCTTCTCTAAATTGAAGAGACTAAATCCAGATTGGGCGACTGCCTTGCAAAACATCATCATTCCATCTGCAAGTGTGATCCTGAGCTTTTGGTCTTTTACCCTTTTAATTCTCCACCTCACTCTGACCTCTCTCTCCTCAGCTTCTTGTGCTGTTCCAATGAAGCTCAATGGAAACTCAAGGAACAGCGGCTCATCTTTGATCAGGCACTTTACAACCTTCCCGACTCCACATTCATTTCACCAATTTCAGATCATCACCACCACTCCTATCTTTTCCGAGAGTAGGTGCTGGTATTGGTTCTGCTGTTTCCATTTATACCTCCTCTGGACCAGTCTATTGTTTCTTCACTTGTCCCATTAGTTTATTTACTTGTCTCCTTATCACCCAATTTTGCTTTGAATCATCATTCCCTTTGTCATTTAATCACTCCATCCTTCAATGCTATCATGAGACTGTTTGTTCCTTTATAAAAACAAAAAGCTAAAAGCTACTGCAGATGCTGGAAATCCAAAACAAAAACAGAATTACCTGGAAAAACTCAGCAGGTCTGGCAGCATCGGCGGAGAAGAAATCAGTTAACGTTTCGAGCCTTCATGGCCCTTCGGCAGAACTGAAGCATAGTTAGGAGAAGGGAGAAATATAAACTGGTTTAAGGTGGCGGGGGGTGGGGGGGCGGGGGGGGGGGGGGGGGGTGGAAGAGGGAAGTTGAGGGTGTGGTGATTGTGGAGATAAGCAGTGACATCTTTTGATTATCTGCTCCTATCACTGCTTATCTCCACAATCACCACACCCTCAAATTCCCTCTTCCCCCACCCCCCCCCCGCCCCCCCCACCTTAAACCAGTTTATATTTCTCCCTTCTCCTAACTATGCTTCAGTTCTGCCGAAGGGCCATGAAGGCTCGAAACATTAACTGATTTCTTCTCCGCCGATGCTGCCAGACCTGCTGAGTTTTTCCAGGTAATTCTGTTTTTGTTCTGTTTGTTCCTTTCTCCTCTCCACCTCTATTTTTCCTGACTCTGTACTTGCCTTGTAAACTATTAAATCTCTAAATTCTTCTGGTTTGGATAAAAGGTTATCAGCGGCTTTTGTGTGGAAAGATAATGTGATAACCACGACACTACAGATATCAGTGTCATAAAGTTCAGACAGAGGCCATAAATCTCTCGTTCTATTTCACAAACAGGAAATGCTGGGCATACTCTGTGGTCAAACCGAGTCTGTGGACAGTGAAACATTTAACGGTTCAGGTCGCTGAACTTTCATAGAACCGGAAAAAAGTTAGAGGTGTTACTGATTTTGAGAAAGTTCACGGACAGGGAAAGGGGGAGGGGAAAGAACTGAAGAGAAGGTTTATGATTTCGTGGAAGGCAGGAGAGATTAAATAACAAAAGGATGGTGATGCAAGGTAAAAAGTGATAGTAATGGAGATAGTGAAGAAACACAAGGTGGAAGAGCCATTCTGTATCTGTCATCTATTTCTACTCTGATTGGAAATGTGTTGCTTCTCCGTTGATCCATTTCACTTCTGTCCCACACTGAAAACTCTCAATATTTCTCCACTATTACCTTTCACAAACATCTCATTGAACAAATCCACAGATCAACAAAGGAAGTTTTGTTTTTAAACATTGCAACAATGAAGCAATAAGAAATATTTATGTTCCAGAATGAGGCCACTGGATCCATCATGTCATTGGATCCATGAAGCAGGTTCAAGGCTCAGACAAGGGGGAAACTCTAGTTACCATTTGTGCCAGTGGACTAATGGAAGAGATGGAAGCAGCAGAGGCAGCTGATCGGATTGTCTCAATCTTAGTGACAAAGAAGCTCCATGAGATGAGGATGGAGAGGAAAAGGGAGAGCACTTCAAAAGGAACTAACTTGTGTCAGAGATATTAAAATGACCCGATGCACTGTGTTTAACAGAAGGCTGATTTATTTGACTTTATCCAGAATATCACCACCTATAACTGGTCTGGAGTTTATTAACATCCGCAGAAACAGACCCCAATAAACAGGGTTCAGTCCTGGATGTAATTAGCAGCAAAATCCAATCACTGTAGTTACTTGTGAACCTGCTGGTGCTTCAGCAAGTGGGATGACTGAGTGAATTCCCTTCTCACACTCTGAGCAGGTGAACGGTTTCTCCCCAGTGTGAATTCGCTGGTGTACAGTGAGGATAGATGATCGTCTGAACCCAGTCCCACAGTGAGAGCACCTGAATGGTCTCTCGTCATTGTGAACACGTTGATGGTACAACAGTCCACTGGAATTTTTATAACACTTCCCACACTCTGGGCATTGAAAAGGTCTCGTGTCAGTGTGGACTCGCTGGTGTTTCAACAAATTTGATGACTGAGTGAATCTCTTCCCACAGTTGGAGCAGGTGAACGGCCTCTCTCCAGTGTGAACTCGCTGATGTGTCAGCAAAGTGGATAACTGAGTGAATTCCTTCCCACAGTCAGAGCAGGGGAACAGCCTCTCCCCAGTGTGAACTCGCTTGTGAGTCGACAGGTGTGAAGACTTAGTGAATCCCTTCTCACACATGGAGCAGGAGAACAGCCTCTCCCTGGTGTGACTGCACTGATGAGTTTCCAGCCTGGATGGGTAACTGAATCCCTTCCCACAGTCCCCGCATTTCCACAGTTTCTCCCCGGTGTGGCAGTGTTTTTGTTTTGACAGCCCAGGTGATTGGCTGAAGCCTTGTCCACACACAGAACCCGTGTACGGTTTCTCCCCACTATGAATGGTGCTATTTCCTGCCATGTTCAAACTCCAATTATGCGCAGGTTAGAATAAATTAGGTGACTTCATCAGGTCCTGATATGATGTTGGGTGTGAGTTTATGAATGCAAAGCCTCCCCTTCCAATACCTTGTGAAATTGATTAAAAACAGAAAAAAAGGAGTGAGAGAGAATCAGAAAAAGTACAAAAGCAGGTTGTGAAATGCAGCTGAATGAATCTGGTAATTTGCAGTGCCAGCACCAGGAGAAAGTGACCATGAAAACTGGTGGGCTGCCATAAAATCCCAACTGGTTCACAAATATCCTTCAGTGAAGGGGATCTGCCACCCAGACTGGCTCTACACAAGACCCTTTGGAAGGAGAGAGAGAGAGATAGAGATGGGAGAGGCAGGAGATGAAGTTGAGGGGTTATATTTACCTACAACTTAACCAGAACTTTGACAGAACATCCCAAACCACCAAACTCCTCTAGCTAGAAGGACCAGAGTAGCAGGTGTACACCATCACCTCTAAGTCACACATCACTCTGACTTGGCTGACATCCAGTACTGGATGAATGGAAATTTCTTCTAACTAAATATTGGGAAGAGGGAGGCCATATTCTTCAGTCCCCACACAACCTCCACTCCCTAACAACCCAGTCCATCCCTCTCCTTAACAATTGGAGTTGAACCAGACTTTTTACAGCTTTGGTCTAATATTTGACCCTGAGATGTGCTTCTAACCACATATCTGCATCATCACCAAAGCTGCCTATTTCTATCTCAGTAACATTGCCCAACTCCACCCCAGTCTCAGCTCCTCTGCTGCTGAAACTCTCAACCATTCCTTTGTTCCCTCTTGACTTAACTACCCTAACACACGCCCGGGCAACTTCCCACATTCAACCTCCCTGTAATTTTGAGGTCATCAACACTCTGCTGCCCATGTCCTCATTCACACCAAATCATGTTCACCCATCACCCCTGTGCTCACTGACCTACAAAGGCTCCTGTTCAAGAAGCACAAAAATTTGAAAGCTGTCATCCTTGATTTAAAATCCTTCCATGGCTGGGATCATCCCGATCTCTGTAATCTCCTCCAGCGACACAACCCTCTGAGAGCTCTGCACTCATCCAATTCCAGTGTTCTTTTTGTTCATGGGATGTGGGTGTCATTGGCTAGGCCAGCATTTATTGCCCACCCCTAACTGCCATCATTCAGAGGGAATTTAAAAGGATTCTCAATTTTAATCATTCTGCCATTGATGGCTGCTCTTTCAGTTGTCCAGACTTCAAGCTCCGCAACTCCCAGGATGAAAACGGGACAGAATTTGATGGTCAATATAAAGGCAGAAGTGGAAGGGAAATTATCTCGAATGAAAGAAAAACAATTCCTGACCATAGAAAGATAAAGCTGGTAAATCAGGAGTGAATGGCCGGGGGATGGGCAGCAGCGGAAACCTCATTTAGAAACAGTTGGTGGAAATCACGTTAAATACCAAATATGGTTCAAATACACCCATTATTAGAGGCGGAGGAAGTTTGACAATGATACAGAGATGATTAGGGAGGGCAGTACTCAAATAGAGCAATGGACAGACATGGATTCAGATCCACAGTAAAGAATCACACCAGCCCCGGAGCCATGGAACCACAGCACAGCATTAAAATTTCTGTATTGTAAATCAATGTTCAAAAATACTCACCTCTGAAACAATTTCACTGTTTTGACATTTAAAATCTGCTGGAGCCTGCAGCTGGAACGATATTGGGAGCATTGGAGTCAGAGAAAAATCTGGCAATCTTCATATCTTCTAACCCTCTGTAAAAGATTAGAAGTTCAGAAGAGACAAATATTTCTCTTGATTTGAGTTTTCTGTCTTCAAACCCTCCTCCAAACCACTGTAAAAGGAGTTTCCAAAATCCATCCCGATCAGGCCAGGATAGAAATTCACAACATAGACATGGATTCAGATCCACAGTAAAGAACCACAGCATAGCACTAAAATCTCTGTATCCTGACCCAGGATGGCCACGCGTGCACCCGCAGCACATTGCCCCTGTAAAGATGGTGACCATGAGGCCAGGCCAGCTCCTCTGTGCAGAGCGAAAATTAAATCAATGAGTCAATTATTTTCTCTCCTGGTCACCGGAACCCTGAAGCCCCGCCCACTCTCTTTGCTCGACTCCCGGCTGAACCGTTAACCTGGGCCTGTTTCCCGGGAAAAATCCCCGGAGATGCAAACGCGGGTCCTGCAGGATTTTATTCCGGTCTTGCGGCCTACACCAGGTGTTTATGAAGCTCCCTGACCCCGACTCCCGGCTCCATTCCTCCCTCCGCCCCGCGACTCTCACCCGCTGAAAGATGCGTCACCAAAACTCGTTCTGCTCTGATCGAAGTGACACTGCGCACGCTCCAGTACTGCGCCTGCGCAATGGGTTCCTGTAGAGCACATAGGGCACATTCACACCCGCAGGGAATGTTGGGTAAACGCAGCGCCATTGAAACACCAAACAGGGAATCGAAAATAATTGTTTCCCAATTAAGATAAGTTAATTTTAAAAATCACTGATAAATCCTACTGGATGGTTGCTCAGCCATGCTCCGCTTCTCGAATTGATTTAAATCACTGCTCTCCTCTGGGAAAACACTGAACTTTTAAAGTTTTTCTCGCTGTCCCTCCTCCCCCTCCGCCTCCCCTCCCCTCCCCCTCCCCCTCCTCCTCCCCCTCCCCGTCCCTCCGCCTCCCCCTCCCCGTCCCCTCCCCCTCCTCCTCCCCTCCCCGTCCCTCCGCCTCCCCATTGTCCCCTCCCCTCCTCCTCCCCCTCCTCCCCTCCTCCTCCTCCCCCTCCTCCCCCTCTCCCTCCCCCCTCCTCCCCCTCTGCCCCCTCTCCCTCCCCCCTCCTCCCCCTCCTCCCCCCTACACCTTCCCCTCCCCCTCCCCACCTCCTCCACCCTCCCCCTCCCCTCCTCCTCTCCTCCCCCTCCCCTCCTCCTCCCCCTCCTCCTCCCTCCTCCCCCTCCCCCTCTCCTCCTCCCCCCTCCCCCCTCCTCCCCCTCCTCCCCCCTCCTCCCCCTCCTCCCCCCTCCCCCCTCCTCCCCTTCCTCCCCCCTCCTCCCCCTCCTCCCCCCTCCTCCCCCTCCTCCCCTCCTCCCCCTCCCTCCTCCCCTCCTCCCCCCTCCCTCCTCCCCTCCTCCCCTCCTCCCCTGAAGATGTTGAGACTGACTGGGTTCAACCCCACAGCCACTGGTTCCTCTCTCTCTCTCTCTCTCCATTCCCTGATACTAAATATTTACAGTTCCATGGAATGATACAGCACAGATAGAAGTCATTCGGCCCATTATGCCTGTGCTGCCTCTTTGGAATATCTATTCAGTTAATTCCACGGCCCTGCTGGCAGAGTCAGGATAATGCATATCAGCTGTGGTAACCCATGAGATGAATGGAAAAGGCTTTCCAGTTGGATACTTCTCAGACACATTCGTCCATGTGAAAATATTGATTTCTGAGTATATTAAGCAGATATCATGTGTTCATTCAGCTCTGAAGAAGAGTCATATGGATTTGAAATGTTAACTCTGTTTCTCTCTCCACAACTGCTGCCAGACCTGCTGAGGTTCTCCAGCATTTTCTGATTTTCTTTCAGATTTGAATCATCCTCAATATTTTGCTTCTATCAAGGGTTCATTGGTTAATTAAGCACACAGAGTAACTGGCAGAGTTTATTCAAAAATTCTACACATCCCACATACCACAGTGGCATTATTAATAAAAAGGCCAAGTTAAGGGAGTATCGCTGGTGTGGTAGAGTACATGAATTATGAAGTTACAAAGCAAGGGTATTAATATCCTGCATTTCACAATCGCCAATTGGCTGGGATGTTGCAGTGTGAAAGAAGCTCACTTACTTGTCAGGTGAAAGAGGCCGTGTCCAAAGGATCTGTTAAAATCAGACCACTGGCAGTCTCAACTGGGGCTTATGTGGATGGGTCTCAGTTTTCTGAACAAGGTCCATATCAGACTGTGTGCTGTGCCTTTTCTTCCCTGTGACATCCTTTTTAAATACCCACCACAATATTTAGCCCAGAAAGCTGAGGGCAGCTTCATCACAGCCCTTCAAACTGTTACTGAGAATCACCATTTATTCTCAAAGCTCCTTTGGTTGTAATTCCCTCACGGAAAACCTGGCAAAAAAAAAACACAGCTTCTCCACAGCAGAAAGGAAACCACTCACCCACCATTCCAAACGATTTGGGATATTGCTGGCAAGTGTGCAGGACAAATTGTTATTTGTAAGGTGAAGGTACATCAGCAGCAGGAGTTAGTGATGAAGGTGATGGTAATAACCAGGCAGACTGACTCACCAGGAAAGCTGCTCCAGAGGGGATTCCATGGGATTCACCCAAAAACACAATCATTGGCACCGATACAACAGACTCCAGTTAACTGATTTAAAAACGTGTCAGGACCCTGACCCTGATGTGACTGTGTTCAAAGAGGCCATACACCATCGGAAAGACTTTCCCTCATCCATCGCAGCCAGTAAGGACTCACTCATCCTACATGATGAGGATTTCTATCACAAGGATGCCTCTGATTTGAATTAGATCACACCTCGATGCCTTAGGAAAGAATCAATTTTGTTCATGCATGAAATTTGAGACGTTTCTCTTTTTCAAGTCCGTGATATGTTACACAATTATTATTGGCATCCAATGATGCACCAAGATGTCCATCAACTCCTGAACTTGTGTCTCATCTGTGTCCAAATTAATCCAGCCCTGTGAAATGAAAGGTCCCAATGGACACATCCCATCTGAATGATGTTCCCTGGGAAACATTGCAGATTGATTATACAGGCCCACTACCCAAAGCTGGTATATCCTGGTAACCATTGAGATGTTCACCTGGTGGATTGAAGGTTTCCCTGTCTGTAAAAATGATGCAGTCACGACAGCTAAAATCTTGTGGGAACAGATATTTACCAGATGGGGCTTTCTGAAAAGGATAGAGAGTGATAATGGTTCTCATTTCACAGCTGAAGTAATGCAGCAGCTCTGTCATCTTGTGGGTGTGGAACAATATTTCCACGTTCACAACCATCCAGAATCTAGTCGGATGCTCGAGATCATTACTCTGGAGAAACAACACTGAAAAAAGCTGTAATGGAGGGGCATAATAATCTGGTTAAGGCAAATGACTGGATCACTGTCTTGCCTGGTATCTGACTGACCATTCACTCCACTCCTGTCCACTTGTGAATCCCCCGTTGTCCCACTCCCCAATGCTACTCAATAAACTCATGACCAGTTTCTCCAGAAGCTCCAATAAACCTCAGCATCCTTCCTGCTACAGGCGGTGGAGAAGATGGTGCTGCCCATCTCAATACCTCCAGGGAGAACCACCCCACCCATTACATTAACTGTTCAATGGGAGATGAAGTCACGTTAAAAACATTTTTAAACAGGGTGGGTCTGAGGAGACCAATTGGAAAAGTCCATATGATCTTCTAGATAGATCAGGAGAAACAAATCTTATATTGACTATTCAGAAATGAGAGAAGAAAACACAATATCTGTGTTACCATGGAGATCAGTGTAAACTGTACAAAATGTAAAGGTCAGATAACTACATGGGGAATAAATGCTGATTTTATCCAACAGGGACAAGATGTGGTGGCCATCGTGCTCCTGGACTGTGTCCAGGCTGAAGTTCTGTTCCTGCCGTATGATCCTCCCCCAGGTTGTCCTTTCTGAGCTCCAGCCAGGTGATGTTAAACACTCAGGTGGGAAAGACAAAAATCTACAACAATATGTTTAAAACAAAGCTGATTTATTTGATATATAACCAGAATACTAAACTTCAGTTCAATTATTAACATCAGCAGAAACAAACTCCAACTGTCAGAATGAACATGGTCCAGTCCTGGATGTGATTAACAGCAGCAATAACAGTAGAATCCAACCCCTGCAGTCACTAGTGAACTCGCTGGTGCCTCACCAGATGAGATGACTGAGTGAATCCTTTCCCACACTCGGAGCAGGTAAACAACCCCTCTCCAGTGTGAACTCGCTAGTGTCTCAGCAGGTTGAAGGAATGGACGAATCCCTTCCCACACTCAGAGCAGGTGAATGGCCTCTTCCCAGTGTATGTACGTTGGTCTGCCAGCACTTCACGCCTGCTTTTAAAGCTATTCTCACAGTTAGAACATTTAAAAGGTCTCTGATCAGTGTGAACAAGTTGGTGTGCAGTGAGGCGGGATAATCGGGAGAATTTATTCTCGCACTCGGAGCAGGTGAACAGCCTCGCCCCAGTTTGAATGTGTTGGTGTGTCAGTAACAGGTACCTGCGTTTAAAGTCTTTTTCACAGTCAGAACATTTGAAAGGTTTCTTATCCGTGTGAACCAATTGGTGTGCAGTGAGGTTGGATGACCAAGAGAATCCGTTCCCACACTCAGAGAAAGTGAATGGCCTCTCCCCAGTGTGAACTCTCTGGTGGGCCAGCAGGTGGGCTGACTGAGTGAATCCCTTCCCACAGGCGGAGCTGGTGAACGGCCTCTCCCCAGTGTGAACTCTCTGGTGGGCTGAGTGAATCCCTTCCCACAGGCGGAGCAGGTGAATGGCCTCTCTCCAGTGTGAACTCTCTGGTGTGTCCGAAGGCCTGATGAATTAATGAATCTCTTCCCACACATGGAGCAGGTGAACAGCCACTCCTCAGCGTGAGTGAGTTGGTGTCTCAAAAGGTCGGATGATTGAGTGAATCCCTTCCCACACAAGGATCAGGGGAATGGTCTCTCCCCAGTGTGAATGTGTCGATGAGTTTCCAGCCGCTGGCATTTGAATCCCTTCCGACAGTCCCCACATTTCCATGGTATCTCCATGGTGCTGGTGCCCTTCTGTCTCTCCAACTTGGCAGATCAGTTGAAGCTTCGTCCACACACAGAACACATGTACATTTTCTCCTCGCTGTGAGTGGTGTGATTCTTTTCAGGCTGTGTACCGGAACACTGGAACACTCACACTCAGGTGTGTGTGTCTTGGTGCTTTTCCGGTCACACTGATGTTTGAAATCTTTTGTCATGGACAAACATATCTCCTTCCACGTTCAGAGACCAATGATATTCAGGCGCTGATGAATCGAGTGACTCTGTCAGATCTTGATAATTGGTTTTAGTTTCCCATCTGTAGATCTTCCTCTCTTAATACCCTGGAAAAAAAGTTTACAGAGAATTACACAGAATCTACAGGATAGATATAGGCCATTTGGCCCAACTAGTCTTTGCTGGTCTTTATACTCCACATGCTTCTCATTCCATTCCATCCACCTCAGCTCAGTCTTTCACTTTATTTTTCTATTCCTTTTTCTCTCATCTAGTTTCCTTTTGAAATTATCTCAGCTTTTTGCCACAACCACGTCCTGTGGTAGTGAGTTCACTTTCTAACCGCTCTGAGTAAACACATTTCTCCTTATTTCCCTATTGGATTTATCAGTAACTATCTTGTATTTCTGTCCCCTGGTTTTGGATTCACCCACAAATGGAAACATTCTCTCCACATCTACAAGGTCTCACATGGCAGAAAAATAAAAAACTCATAGGACCCCAGAGCAAGATACAAGTTAGATCCAAATTAGGCTCAATGGCTGGAAGTGATGAATGATGATTGATAGGTGTTTTATTGTGATTGGAAGGCTGTTTTCAATGGGGTTTCACAGAGCTCAGTACTGGGTCCTTCATTCCTGGTTTATTTCATTCGTTCAAACTTACATATAGGGATGTGAATAACAAGTTTGCAGATGATACAAAAAATGGCTGTGTGCTTGGTAGTGAAATAGAAAGCTGGAGACTGCAGGAAGATAACAATGTACTGTTCAGGTAGGCAAGGTCAGAGGAAATAGGAGAAGGAGTAGCCCATTCAGCCCTTTGAGGCTGCACCACCAGTTAATAAGACCATGGCTGATTTGATTGTGGTTTCTACTCCACTTTCCCGTCTGTCCCCAATCCCATTAACCTTTGATTCCCTTGAAGCTCAAAAATCTGTCAAACTCAGCCCTGAAATATTCAATGACTCAGCCTCCACACTCTCTGCGAAAAATATTCCTCCTCCTCTTCATCTTAATTGGGAGCCTCCTTACTTTTGAACAGTGTCACTTAATTCTCAATTCCTCCACAGGAGGAAAGGTATATATATTGTTTATTCATTCATGGGATGTGGGCGCCGCTGGCTAGGCCAGCATTAATTGGTTCAGAGGGCATTTCAAAGTCACCCACATTGCTGTGGGTCTGGATCACAGCAGATTTCCTTCCCTAAAGGACATTAGTGAACCAGATGGGCTTTTACAACAATCAACAAAGGTTTCATGATGATCATTATACTTTTAATTCCAATTTTTATTGAATTTAAATTCCACTGTGGCGGAATTCGAACCTGGGTCTCCTGAGCAATACCCTGGGTATCGGGATTACTGGTCCAGAGACAATACCACTACGCCATTGCCTCCCCTTCTCAGCACCTACCCTGTCAGGACCCTTCAGAATCTTGTATGTTTCAAAAAGATTACCTCTCATTCTCATAGAGTCAGAGAGGTCTACAGAACAGAAAAAGGCCATTCGGCCCATCGAGTCTGCGCCGGTCAAACAAGTACCTAATTCTAATCCCATTTTCCAGCACTGGGTCCATAGCCTTGTATGCCATGGCATCGCAAGTGCACATCCAGATACTTTTTAAATGTTATGAGGGTATCTGCCTCTACCACTCTTTCAGGCAGTGAGTTCCAGATTCCCACCACCCTCTGGGTGAAAAAATTCTTCCTCACATCTACTCTAAACCTCCTGCCCCTTACCTTAAATCTATGCCCCCTGGTTATTGATCCCTCCACCAAGGGGAAAAGTTCCCACCTGTCAGCCCTGTCTATGCCCCTCATAATTTTATACTCCTCAATCATGTCCCCCCTCAATCTCCTCTGCTCCAGGGAAAATAACTTCAGTCTATCCAATCTCTCCTCATAACTAAAACTCTCCAGCCCAGGCAACATCCTGCTAAATCTCCTCTGCACCTCTGGTGCAATCACATCCTTCCTATAATGCGGATTCCAGAACTGCATGCAATACTCTCGCTGTGGCCTAACCACCATTTTATACAGTTGCAGCATAATGTCCCTGCTTTTATATTCTATGCCTCGGCTAATGAAGGCAATATCCCATATGCCTTCTTAACTACCTTATCTACCTGCCATGCTACCTTAAGGGACCGGTGGACATGTACCACAAGGTCCCTCTGATCATCAGTACTTTCCAGGATCCTACCATTCATCGTGTATTCCTGTGCCTAAGTGCATCACCTCACACTTAGCCGGATTAAATTCCATTTTTGTTTCTGATCAGCCCATCTGACCAGCCCATCTATATCCTCTTGTAATCTAAGACTATCCTCCACACTTTATGTCACACCACCAATTTTCATGTCATCCACAAACTTACTGATTAACCCTCCTACATTCAAGTCTAAATAGTTTATTTATTACTGAAACAGCAAGGGACCCAACACCGATACCTGTAGAACCCACTGGAAACAGGCGTCCAGTCATAAAAACCCCCTCGACCATCAACCTCTGCTTCCTACCACTCAGCCAATTCTGGATCCAATTTGCCAAATTGCCTTGGATCCCATGGACTCTTACCTTCATTAACAATCTCCCATGCGGGGCCTTATCAAAAGCCTTGCTGAAGATCAAGTAGACTATGTCAAATGCATTGCCCTCATCTACACACCTGGTCACCTCTTCGAAAAATTCAATCAAATTGGTCAGACATGACCTCCCCTTAACAAAACCATGCTGACTGTCCTTGATTAATTCCTGCCTCTCCAAGTGTAGATTAATTCTATCCCTCAGAATTACTTTCAATATTTTCCCCACCACTGAGGTTAGACTGACTGGCCTGTAGTTCCCTGGTTTATCACTTCCTCTCTTCTTGAGTAACGGTACCAGATTGGCTGTCCTCCAGACCTCTGGCATCTCTTCCTGTGGCCAGAGAGGTATTGAAAAGTTATTGCCAGCACTCCTGCTATCTCTTCCCTTGCCCCACTCTGTTGCCTGGGATACATTTCATCCCGGCCTGGAGATGTATCTACTTTTAAGCCTGCAGACTACTTTCTATGCTAATTTCTTTAATTATATCACAGTCCTTCTGCCTGATTTCCATACCCACGTCGTCCCTCTCACTTGTGAACACTGACACAAAGTATTCATTTAGAAAACCTACCTATGTCTTCCAGCTCCACACACAAATTACCACCATAGTCCTTAATGGGCCCTACTCTTTCCCTAGTTATCCTTTCACTCTTGATGTACTTTGTAAAATAACTTTGAATTTTCCTTTATTTTACCTGCCAATGTTTCTTCATGCCTCCTTTTTGCTCTCCTAATTTCCTTTTTAAGTTCCCCCCTGCACTTTCTATACTCCTCTAGGGCTTCCGCTGTTTTAAGCCCTCAGTATCTGCCATAAGCCTCCCTTTTTCTCTTTATCTAATCCTGTATATCCCTCAACATCCAGGGTTCCCTGGATTTGTTGGTCCCACCCTTTGTCATTACTTGAATGAGTTGGCCCTGTACTCTCCCTATTTCCTTCTTGAATGAGTCCCACTGCTTTGGCACAGATTTACCCAAAAGTAGCTGTTCCCAGTCCACTCTGGCCAAATCATATCTGATCTTATTAAAATCGGCCTTCCCCCAATTTAGAACTCTGATTTCTGGCCCATCCTTGTCCTTTTCCATAACAACCTTGAATCTAATGGAGTTATGATCACTGTCTGCAAAATGCTCCCCCATGATACCTCTACCACTTGCCCAGCTTCATTTCCTAAAATTAAGTCCAGGACTGCCCCCTCTCTTGTAGGACCTTCTACGTACTGGCTTAAAAAACTCTCCTGGATGCATTTTAAGAATTCTGTTCCCTCTAAACCTATCACACTATGACTAACCCAGTTAATGTTGGGGAGGTTGAAACCCCCACTATTACTACCCTATTATTTTTACACTTCTCTGAAATTTGCCTACATATCTGCTCTTCTATTTCTCTCTGACTGTTTGGGGGCCCATAGTACACTTCCAGCAATATGATTGCTCCTTTTTTGTTTTTCAGTTCTACCCATATGGCTTTATTTGAGGAGCCTTCTAAGATGTCATCCCTCCTTACTGCTGTAATTGATTCCTTGATCAATATTGCGATACCCCCTCCTCTTTTACCTCCTTCCCTGTCTCGCCTGAAGACCCTATATCCTGGAATATTGAGCTGCTAATCCTGCCCCTCTCTCAACCATACCTCTGTAACAGCAGTTACATCATACTTCCTTGTGTTAATTTGTGCCGTCAAGTCATCTGTCTTATTTGTCAGACTCCTTGCATTAAAATAAATACCATCCAACCGTACCAAACTCCCTTGTGCCTTAACTGGCCTATAACTTATATGCCTTCTAGACTCAGTTACTCTCTCTTCTAATTTTGGCTTCTAATTCTTCTAAACTCCAATGGATACAGGCCCAGCCTTTCATCATAAGACAACACCTTCATCCCAGGAATCAGCATAGTGAACCTTCTCTGAACTGCTTCCAGTGCAAGCATATCCCTCCTTAAGTAAGGAGACCAAAACTGTACACAGTATTCCACGTGTGGTCTCACCAATTTCCTGTACAGTTGTAGCAAGACATCCCTACCTTTATACTCCATCCTCTTTGCCTTCCTAATCACTTGCAGTACCTGAATGCTGACTTTTTGTAATTCATGTCCAAGGACACCCAGATCCCTCTGTGCTGCAGCATTCTGCAGTCTCTCTCTATTTCAATAATATTCTGTTTTTTCATTCTTCCTGCCAAACTGGACATCCTCACATTTTATCACATTATACTCTATCTGCCAATTTCTTGCCACTCACTTAACCTATCTATATCTGTTTTCACTCTTTGTATCCTCCTCACAACTTGCTTTCATACCTATCTTTCTATCATTAGCAAATATAGCTACAATACAATTGGTCCCTTCAATAAAGTCATTTGTATAGATCGTAAATATTTGAGGCCCCAATACTGATCCCTCTGGCACTCCACTAGTTACAGTTTGCCAACCAGAAAATTACCCAATTATCCCAACTCACTCTTTCCTGTTAGCTAGCTTATCCTCTATCCATGCTAATATATCACCCCCAACACCATGGGCTCTTATCTTGTGCAGTAACCTTTAATGTGACAGTTCATTGAAGGCCTTTTGTAAATTCAAACACAGTACATCTCCTGGTTCCCCTTTATCAACACCGCTTATTACATCCTCAAAGAATTCAAGGCTCCTCCATCATTTTGGAGGTGACGATGGGAGAGGCAGAGCCCTTCAAAAGAAACTAACATGAATTAGAGATATTAAAGAGATCCAACACACTGTGTGTTTAACACAAGGCTGATTTGACTTTTGTCCAGAATATTAATCACTGTAACTGAGCATGACTTCTTTAACATCAGAAACAGACTCCAATGAACAAATGGATTAACAGCAAAATCCAGTCAGAGTAGTTACTTGTGAACTCGCTGGTGTCTCAGCAGGGTGGATGAGTGAGAAAATCCCTTCTTACACACGGAGCAGGTGAATGGCTTCTCCCCCGTGTGAACTCGCTGGTGTGTCAGCAAGGTTGACGACTGAGTGAATCTCTTCCCACATTTGGAGCTGCTGAATGGTCTCTCCCCAGTGAACTCGCTGGTGTTCCAGCAAGTCAGTTGACCGAGTGAATCCCTTCCCACACTCGGAGCAGGTGAATGGCCTCTCCCCAGTGTGAACTCGCTGGTTTTTCAACAGGGTGGATGAATTAGTGAATCCCTTCCCACATTCAGGGCAGGTGAATGGTCTCTCCCCAGTGTGAACTCGCTGGTGCGTCAGCAGGCGTGATGACCGAGTGAATCCCTTCCCACATTCGGGACAGGTGAATGGACTCTCTCCAGTGTGAACTCGTTCGTGCACAGTGAGGTCAGATAATTGCCTGAACCCAGTCCCACAGTGAGAGCACCTGAACTCTCATCAGTATGAACACGTTGATGGCGCATCAGTTCCCCAGAACTTTTAGAGCACATCCCGCAGTCTGGACACCTAAAAGGTCTCTCGTCAGTGTGAACTCGCTGGTGAGCCAACAGGTTGCATGACAGAGTGATCCCTTCCCACATTCAGAGCAGGTATATGGTCTCTCCCCAGTGTGACTGCAACGATGAGTTTCCAGCTCAATTGGATAATTGAATCCCTTCCCACAGTCCCCACATTTCCATCGTTTCTCCCCATTGTGACTGCATTTATGTTCTGACAGGTCAGATGATTGGTTGAAGCCTTATCCACACACAGAACACGTGTACGGTTTCTCTTCACTGTGGACGGTGCTTTCTCCTTCCATGTTCAAAATCCGATGATATTAAGGTTATGATAAATTGGGCGACTCCATCAGATCCTGATGTGATATTTGGTTGGGGTTTTCCGGATGCAAATCCTCACCTTCTAATACCCTGTGAAATTGATTTAAAACAGAAAAAAGGGAGTGAGAGGCTGCTCACAAAAACAAAAGGCAGGTTGTGAAATTGAGCTGAATGTATCTGGTAATTTGTGGGGACAGCATGAGGGAAAAACTGTTTGATTCTTGTAAAAACGCATCTGTTTCACTAATGTCCTTCAGGGAAGGGAACCTGCCAGACAGTCTGGACTTACTGAAGACTCTGACCTCTGTGGGAGGAGGGTGAGGGAAACAGGGCGAGAAGGAGGGAGATTTTATGTGCCTTAAACCCGACCAGAACTTTGACAAAACCTCCGAAATCCTCAACCTCCACCACCTAAATGTAAATCCTCCCCTTCTAACCCCCTGTAAAAGGAGTTTCCAAAATCCAACCCTGTCAGTCCAGGATAGAAATGCACAATATTCTCTCCTCCTCCTGACAGGGACGAGGATGACCGCGCATGCGCCCTGGTGAACATTGCCCCCTATAAAGATGGCGGCTGTTAACTCGGGCCTGTCAGGTTCAGTTCCGCGGCTGTTGCCCTACCTGGACTCAATGCAGGATTGGTAGATTTTTAATCTTGGTCCGAGGCCTCCACTGGATGTTTATGAAGCCTCTGCGCCCATTCCGCCGCCTCCGTTACGCCCGTATAATCAGCCGTAATTCACTGATTTCGGAGTCCAGATGACCACCTCATTGCAGTTCCAACCTCCAAACTGCACATGCGCCAGCTCCAACCCGCAGTGCGCATGCTCCATTCACAGTCCACCACTACGTCTGCGCAAGGGTTTCCTGTAGTGAGTATACGGCACATTCTGTATCGTCGAGGATGCTGGGTAACAGCCACGCCATTGAACGATGACATTGTTCAATAGAACATTATGATTTGTGATCTGATGACGATGCAGCCATAGGGCCAATATATAAAATTATTAAATTAATTGACACAGCAAACAAAGTGTCCCTCCACCATAATTCTGTCTGGGTGTAATTCACAGCATAACAAACCACTACAGTTAAGTGTGAACTCACTGGAGTCTCAGCAGCTGGGGTGAACAAGTGATTTTTTTCCCCATACACGGAACATTTAAACCATGCCTTCCCTATAAGAGTATACCTATTGTGGATAAAATCGTTTGAATTTATGAAGCTGAGGTGTGAATAGGTGAGCAAACTGAATAAGTCCCTGGAATTAAAACTCGAATGATGACCATGAAACCATTGTTAATTTTTGTAAAAACCCATCTGGTTCACGAATGTCGTTTAGGGAAGGAAATCTACTGTCTCACCTGGTCTGACCTACATGTGATTCCAGACCCACAGCAATGTGGTTGACTCTTTAAAAATGCCCTCTGAACAACGGCAATTAGGGATGGGCAATAAATGCTGGCCTAGCCAGCGACACCCACATCCCACAAACGAATAAAAAGAAACACGTGCGTAGTATCTGCATGGTCACTCTCTGGTGTGACTGTCCTGCTGTGTCAGAAAATGGGATAACTGAGTGAATCCATTTCCACATTCAGCTGGTGAACGATCTATTCATGTGAATTTACCTGTGAGTCTCCAGATCAGACGGGGATCTCAAACCTTTCCGGTGTTGAATTCCAGATTCTCAACATTCTCCTGGTAAAAAAAAACTTCAAGTGCTGTAAATCTGAAATAAAACAGAAAATTCTGCAATTTTCTGCAGAACTGGGAGCATCCACAGAGAGGAAATATAATTTACGTTTCAGATCTGCAACCTTTCATCAGAAATGTACTGTGTCAGTGCACAAAGCTGAAATGTTAACTATGTTTCCGAATCCACAGACGTTGCCAGACATAGAACCATAGAAAAGTTATAGCACAGAAGGAGGCCATTTGGCCCATCTTGTCCATGCCAGCCCGAGGACACCCAGGTGCCTAATCCCACCTTCCTGCACCCGGCCCATAGCCCTGCAGCTTACAGTACTTTAGGTGAGGATTTGAAGCATTTTCTGATTGTATCTCCTGTTAAAGGAGTTTCTCCCGAATTGCACATTAGATTTGTTGGTAATAAACTTATATTTATTTTCATCCATCTCAAACTGGAACCATTTTCAACTTGCCTACCCTGTCAACCCATTTATAATCTTAAAAACTCGATCAGGTCATCTGTCACTCTCTTTCCCAGAGAAAACATCTCCAGCTTGTTCAATCTTTCTTGATAGGTATAACCTGCCAGTTCTGGCATTATTCCAGTACATTTGATACAAGCACAGCAGATATAACAACCAGCTTTTCACCTCTGTTCCCGCGTTTCAGGGCCACAAATACACTTTCTGAGTGATACAGCAATTTACTTGTACTTCTTCCAATTTAGGATCACGTATTCACTGCTCATGATGTGATCCCCTCCATACTGAGGTGACTAAATCAAGATTGGGTAACTGCTTTGTGGAATATCACCATTCAATCTTCAAATGTATTCCTGAGCATCCAGTCATTTGCTATTTTAATTCTCCACCCCATTCCTGGTCTGACCTCTCTGTCCTCAGCCTCCTGCACTGGTCATAATCACCACTCCCATTATTTCAGACTGCAGGTGCCAGTAATGATTCTGCTGATGCTATTCATACACCCTCTGGATCTGAATTTTATTTGTTCGTCATATTAGTGTATTGTCTCATTATCACACAATTGTGTCTGATATTATCCTCCCCTTTGTCATTTAATCACTCCTGCCGTCCATTAACAATGCTTTTTCCTTCTCTTCCCCTCTCTTTTTCCTGACTCTGTACTTGTTTGTGAACAATTACATCTCTAAATTCTTCAAGTTCGATAAAGGTTCACTCACCTTAAACATTAATTCTGCTGCCCTCTCCATGGAGGCTATTTGGCCTGCTGAGTGTTTCCAACTATATCTCTTTGAAATTCAGATTTGCAGCATCGCAGTGTTTTGTTTTTGGGTCACTGTGGAACAGTTTTCTCTCGCTTAATGTGACCTGTTTAAAGAAGTTAAAGAAGGAGCTATTAAGGAATGAGGCAACAGTTACTGTCACCCTGTTCCAAAACAAATGGAACAAAATGCACTTTTTAAACTATTGTTTCATGGGATGTAGGGTCGCTGTCAAGACCAGCATTTATGACCAAAACCTAAATTCCATTGAACTTTATGGCTTGATCGGCCATTTTAAAAAGTAGTAAAAAGTCAACCACATCACCATGGGCCGGGAGTCACATGTAGGTCAGACCAGGTATGGACAGGAGATTTCATCCCCTGTAGGAACTTAGAGAACCAGGTGGGTTTTCATGACAATCGATGATAGTTTCATGGTCACCATTACAGAGGCTAGTTTTGAAATTCAGACTTATTGATTAAATTTCTCCCACTGCCATAATGGGATTTAACCTGTGCCCGCGCGTCTGGGTTATTAGTCCAGTGGCCTGATCACCTGCCCTTTGCAATTGAAACACAACATTTCCACGTCGGATGAAACCAGGAATTTCACTTGTAAATCAAATATTATGATCACTGCACTATGGAAATCAGTGTCAAACATCCCTGACCGAGGGGAACTGTCCATACATCTCTCAGTCTAATTCACAAAAAGGAAATGCTGGGAATACTGAGCAGGTCAGATCGAGTCTGTGGAGAGAGAAACAGTTAATGGTCCAAGACATTGAACTTCCAGCAGGACAAGTTCACAGACACGGAAAGTGGGGGATGGGGAAATAATAAAAGGGAAGTTTGTGATTGGGATAGATTAAATTACAAAGGGGATGAGGATGCATGGCAAAAGCGATGGTAATGAAACTCGCGATGAAACTACAGGTGGAAGAACGTTATGTATCTGTCATCTATTTCTGCTCTGATTGGAAATGTGTTGCTTCTCTGTTGACCCATTTCACGTCACTAAAAACTCTCATTCTTTCTCCACCATTATCTTTTACAAACATTTCATTGAACAAACATAGGCAGTTACATAGGAAAACAATCATAATTTTGAAGTGTTGAAACAATGAAACACATATTTTCATAACCATTTTGTTCATGGTTCATCTTAATATTTTACAGATAATCTTTAGTTTGGGGAAGATTAAGGTTGTGAGGATGAGGTTATTAACATTCTAGGCTTTTGAAATTGCCACAACACCTCAAGAAATGGTAGTTCAAAGAGTAACACATGTTTGTTTAACATGGTCTGCAGAAGAGGGAGAGAGAGAGAAAGCTATAAAATGTCAGGTGCACTCATTTGGCTAGAAATCTGGAGACAGAGTGTGTATGAGCTGTATTGTCCTGACTTTGTTAAAAAGGTAAATTTTTAAAGCAGACTTCAAGGTTAAGAAGTTTGGTTAATTAATGTAAATATCTATTGGTACATAGGCTCTCTTTTGAAATACCATCATGCATTGTACATTAGACCACACCTACAAACTTGTCCCTTGTACTTCCAGTGAAGTCGAGGGCAGTTTTCAGTGGCTGCTTCAGTGGACTGAAAATCAGAGTGATGCACAGAAACAATGTGGTTCTGATGAAAGGTCACAGACTAAAATACATGTAAATTATGTTTCTTTCTCCACAGACGCAATCAGATCTGCTAAAAATTCCAGCACTTTCTGTTTTTCATTCAGATTTCCAGCATCCACAGTATTTTTCTATTCCTGAACTGGAGAGTGCTGAGAAGGTGGAGCTCATTGCAAGAAGGGTTTGAGATCCCCGACTGAGCTGGAAATTATGAGTAAAATCACAGCATGAAAAGATCATCACCATCTGGAAGCGGAAGGGGATTCAGTTGGTCATCCCATTTACTGACACAATAGCAGTCAGACTGCAGAGAGACCTTTCAGATATTTCACGAGTGAGAAAGGATTTGCTTAGTTTTCTTACCAATTTAGAAAGTTCAAAGGATTTGATTCATAAATCAGCGCTTTCTTTCTAGAAAGAGACATCTTAAGCGTTCTGAGCCTTGGGGAAAAAACAATTTCTTTCCCCCACGTTCTGAGACTTCAGTGAGTTTGAATTTAATTGTTGAAGTGTTAATTTCTATTAATTACACCCAGGACAGAACTATGGTGGAGGACCCGTGCACTTTGGCTGCTGTTTCAATTGATGTGATAATGTCATATCTTGACCCTATGACTCCAATCGATCACAAAACACGATTTTCTATTCAACAATATCGCTGCTCAATGGCCGGGGCTTTACCCAGCATTCGCGGCGGTGCAGAATGTACCCTATCCTCGCTGCAGGCGCAATACTGGGTGTGAGTCGAGCATTGTGGGTGCTTTTAGGGAAGCATGCGCAATTGCTTTCTGCAGCAAGAGCTGGTCGAAGGAGATGACAATTTCCGAGTGTAGGCGAGTAACTGAAGCCGGTAGGTGGGAAGAATTGGAGGCGGTGGAGTGGGCAGTGAGATTTTATACAGATCCACTGGCAGTTCGACACCCGAATAAATTGCAGTGGTCCCGCGGTCGCAGCGAACGGTCGTGGGGGCAGCTGCGGGCCGCGGTTCTCAGTGAAATGGCGGAGTTAACGGCCGCCATCTTTACTGGGAATCAATGTGCAGCGGGGCGCATGCGCGGTCATCCCTGTCCCTGTCAGCAGGAGGAAAGAATATTGTGAATTTCCTGGACTGACAGGAATGGATTTTGGAAACTCCTTTTACAGGGGGTTAGAAGGGGAGGATTTACACACAGCAAACTCAAACCAAGAGAAATATTTGTCTCGTCTGACATAGGTCTTCTAAATAAAAACAAAAATTGCTGGAAAAACTCAGCAGGTCTGACAGCATCAACGGACAGAAAGACAGAGTTAATGTTTCGAGTCCATATGACTTCTTCAGAACTCGAGTCATACGGACTCGAAACGTTAACTCTGTCTTTCTCTCCAAAGTTTTTGTCAGACCTGCTGAGTTTTTCCTGCAATTTTTGTTTTTGTTTCAGATTTCCAGCATCCGCAGCATTTTGCTTTTATCTAGGTCTTTAAAATCCTCATTAGGATGGGCAGGTCGATGCGGACAGAATGTTTCCACTTGTTGGTCTGTCCAATGCTGGAGGTCTTCTGTACACAATAGTTACAAATAAATCCAACAGGAAAACTGGAGATGCTTATTTCCTGAGGCAGTAATTAAAATGTGGAACTCACTACTACAGTAAGTGGCTGAGAAAAATACCTGAGACTCTTTCAAAAAGAAACTGAATGAGAACATGAGAGAAAAGGGATTAGAAAGATCAACTGAACGGCTGAGATTAGGTTGGCAGAATGGAAGGAAATTCATGTGGAGTAGAAACTCCAGTACAGACTAGATAAACCGAATGGCCTGTGTGTAATGTATACTCTGTGTAATTCTTTGTAAACTTATTTTACAGGGTAATAGAAGAGGAGGATTTGCAGACAGGAATATCAAACCAAACCTCACGTCTGACAGAGTCAACTGGTTCATTGGGACCTGAAGATTTGTGCATCTGAAGGGATTTAATCGACCATCTCAGCTGGAAACCGGTGAGAGGCTGTTCACCTGCTCCTCCAGTGTGAAGGGATTAATACAGCTGGTAAACATGCTGACACGACAGCGAACTCACAACAGTGAGAGGCTGTTCACTTGCTCTGCGTGTGGGAAGAAATTCATGTGTTCATCTAACCTGCTGGCACATCAGCTCGATCACTTTGATGAGAAGCCTCTTCAATGCTCTGACTCTAGGAAAAGCATTAAAATCTCTGAGGAACTGGTCCAACAGCAGCGAGTTCACACTGATGAGAGACCGTTCAGCTGCTCCCACTGTGGGAAGAAGTTCAGGCTGTCCTCCTGCCTCACGGAGCACCAGCTCCTTCACACTCACGAGAAGCCGTTCAGCTGCTCTCACTGTGGGGAGTCGTTCAGCGAGTCAGGGCGTCTCACTGAGCACCAGCGAGTTCACACCAAGGACAGGCCATTCAGCTGCTCCCAGTGTGGGAAGGCATTCACTCAGTTTTCAAGCTACACTAAGCACCAACTGGTGCACACAGATGAGAGACCTTTTAAATGCTCCGAATGTGAGAAAACTTTTAAGAGAAGCATTGATCTGCTGAGGCACCAGTGCATTCACACTGGGGAGAGGCCGTTCCCCTGCTCTGTGTGTGGAAAGAGATTCATTCATTCTTTCCACCTTCTGACACATAAGCGTGGTCACACTGGGGAGAGACCATTCATCTGCTCCGTGTGTGGGAAGGGTTTCATTCGGTCATCCAGCCTTCTGATGCACCAACGGGTTCACACCGGGGAGAGACCATTCACCTGCTCCATATGTGGCAAGGGATTCACTCGTTCAAACCAACTTCTGATACACAAGCGAGTTCATACTGGAGAGAGACCGTTCACCTGCTCCGTGTGTGGGAAGAGATTCTCTCAGTCAGCTAACCTGCGGACACATCAGTGGGTTCACACTGGGGAGAGGCCGTTCATCTGCTCCGTGTGTGGCAAGAGTTTCTCTCATTTGTCCTACCTTGAGGTACATGAGCAAGTTCACACCGGTGTGAGGCCATTCACCTGCTCCACGTGTGGGAAGAGATTCGCTCATTCGTCCCATCTGGTGAGACACCAGCGCAGTCACACTGGAGAGAGGCCATTCACCTGCTCTGTGTGTGGGAAGGGATTCACTTGTTCATCTTATCTGGTGAGACACCAGCGCATTCACACTAGGGAGAAGCTGTTCACCTGCTCCTTGTGTGGGAAGGGATTTACTGATTCAATCCACCTGCTGAGACACCACCGCATTCATATGGGGTTGAGGCCGTTCACCTGTTCTGTGTGTGAGAAGGGATTCACTAATTCATCCAACCTGCTGAGACACCAACGAATTCACACTGGGGAGAGGCCGTTCACCTGCTCCGCGTGTGAGAAGAGATTTACTCGGTCATCCGACCTGCTGAGACATAAGCGAGTTCACATGTTACCAGAAAACTTGGATTCAGCTGTTGATGCTGAGAATCACATCCAGAACTGAACCTTTTCTCCTTTCTAACTCTAGATTATTTCAGTTTTCATACTTGCAGTTACTCTCATGGACAAGTCCCAGCTCTCCGTACCTCCCAGAGTGTCTCAACTTTTTACGATTTACATCAATGACTTAGATGAGGGGAGTGAAGACATGGTAGCTAAATTTGCAGAGGACACAAACATAGTTAGGAAAGTATGTTGTGAAGAGGACATGAGCAGGTTGCAGATGGATATAGGTAGGTTGAGTGAGTGGACAAAGATCTGGCAAATGGAGTTTAATGTGGGAAAATGTGAAGTTCACTTTGGCAGGGAGAACGAAAAAGCAGAGTATTACTTAAATAGAGAACGGCTGCATAATTCTGAGGTGCAGAGTATACTAAGTATTCTAGTACATGAGTCACACAAAGTTAGTATGCAGGTACAGCAAGTAATTAAGAAGGTTAATGGAATGCGATCCTTTATTACGAGAGGGATTGAACCTAAATGTAAGGGCTTCATGCTTCAGTTATACAGGACATTGGTGAGATTGCACCTCGAATACTGTATACAGTTTTAGTCTCCTTATTTAAGGAAGGATAGAAATACATTGGAGACGGTTCAAAGGAGGTTTACTAGATTGATACCTGGAATGAGTGGGTTGTCTTATGAGGAAAGGTTGGACAGACTGGGCTTGTTTCCACTGGAGTTTAGAAGAGTGAGGGGTGATTTGATTGAAGTAAACAAGATCCTGAACGGCCTTGACAAGGTGGACGTCGAAAGGGTGTTTCCTCTTGTGGGTGAGTCCAGAACCAAGGGGCACTGTTTTAAAATCAGGGTCACCCTTTTAGGACAGAAATGAGAACTTTTTCTCTCTCAGAGCGTTGTGCAACTTTGGAACTCTGCCTCAGAAGGTGGTGGAGGCGGGGTCACTGAATATTTTTAAAGCAGAGGTAGATAGATTCTTGTTAGGTAAGGGAATCAAAGGTTATCAGGATTGAAACACAAGAAGATCAGCCATGATCTTATTGAATGGTGGAGCAGGCTCAAGGGGCCGAATGGTCTACTCCTGTTCCTATTTGTTATGTTATTATGTCTCTCCTAGCCTTAGCATCCAGGGAAGGATAACACACCCAGGATCATTATTGGTGAAATTTTGCTGAACATTTGTGAAAAAAGAGACATCCTGTTGAAGTTTTTCATCCTGCACTCATCAGGACAGATTTGTAAGAATACCAATTGTAAATGGAACAATGATTTATACCACATGAGAAGAGGGTCTGATTGGTTGGCAAGAGGACTCTGATTGGGAGAGGTGTTACCGTGGAAAATGCACCAGGCAGTAGTTAACTGCCAAGCTTTTGTTTAAATTCAAACCAGGCAGGTTGACTCTGATTGGTCATGGGAATGAACCAGGGAATGAATGTCCCTAAGCTTTTGTTTTGTTGAGAAAGTGCAGTGTGTGGACATGCTCTTTCTGTTTGCAAAGGACAGGACCCTGTGTGTGAATACATGAGGTTCTAGCATGTGTAAGTGAGCTATACCGTGAGCATGACTGATAATTTTAAATTGTTTGTCAGTGTCATTCTTAGCACAATCAGATTTGTTTAGCAAGTGCTGTCCAATTGCAGAGTCACTTATCATGTTGGACACTTTGTTCTGAGATTTGCAAGCCTGGGCCGGTTTATTATGGTCAGCACTTTGCCTGTTGTGAACAGCCAAAGGGACGCGCTGTTTGACAAGAATGATACCAGAAATGTGTGTGTTTACATATGAGGAAAGGATTGACAGGCTGGCTCTCTTCTCTCTTGGATAAAGGAGACTGAGAGGTGTCCTAATTGAGGCCTTTAAAATGATGAAAGGTTTTGATAGAGAGGATACAGAGAGAATGCTTCCTCTTGTGGGGAATAGAGACCATCAATATAAGATAGTCACCAAGAATCCAATAGGGAATTCAGAAGAAACTTCTTCACCCAGAGAGTGGTGAGAATGTGGAACTCGCTTCCACAGGGAGTGGGTGAAGTGTATAGTATGGATGTATTTAAGGGGAAACGAGATAAGCACAAGAGGGAGAAGGGAGTAGAGGGTTACAGTGATAGATTTAGATGAGGAAAGATGGGAGGAGGCTCGAGTGGATCATAAACACCAGCATGGACTGGTTAGGCTGAATGGCCTGTTTCTGTGCCTTATATCCTCTGTAATCCTATGTAATCGAGCTCTGAATCCACTGTATTATTTCTGTTTGTGTCTGGAAGCAGCATGGCATTAACCTGAAGACTAAACTCAGACTCTCCCAGGCCATTGTCCTTACCACCCTGCTGTATGGAGCAGCATCCTGGGTCTGCTATCGGAGCCACGTCAAAGCTCTGGAACGCTTCCACCAAAGACACCTGAGGTCCATCACGAGGATTCGATGGCAGGACAAAATCACAAAACAACGAGGTCTCCATCGTGCTGGGCTCAACAGCACAGAGACCACCCTCCAGAAAATTCCACTTGGATGGCCAGGCCATGACCCCCACATGGATGATGACAGAATCCCCAAGCAGATCGTCAATGGGGAACTGTCTCAGGGTAAACAACATCAAGGTGGTCAGTACAAAGAGTACAAGGACACCCTTAAAAAAGAGCCTTACAAACTTGTGCATTGCAGACCACCTCTCTGGGGAAAACACTGCAGCCGACCGGCCCACGTGGAGGCAAATACTGAAATTTGGTTCAGCTTGTTTCAAGGACCATCTACTCCAGACTCGCAACATCCGATGTGCCCAGAGGAAGACCAGTGGTGGAGCAGCTGCAGATGTTCCCCCGGTACCAACAACGACAACATGAACTGCCAGTTCTGTGGGCGTCCATGTCGATCCCACATCGGTCTCTTCAGTCATGAGAGGAGCCACAGAAAACGATGCAATCATTAACAGCTTGGACATACTCGAACAACAAGGAGTCTACCCCAACATTACCCGTGTTCCCCGGATCAGGGAACTATACTCTGTCTGTATGATTGCAGTGCTGTTAATAAAGTCAGGAAAAGACAATCTATTGTTGTGAGTTTGATTATCTGGTGTCTGAAATCACAAGATTCAGTACTTAGAGTCAACAAGATGAACAAGGAAACACGTCATGGCCCAATATTCCAGCTTGATATTCCCAGGAGAATGTCTGTTATCTAACACCTCGAGTGGACAGAACAGAGAAAGATCCCAACTGTAAGAAACCCTCGAATCATTTGTAAATATCTTTCAAATGTTGACAGGTTCCAACTGTCAGTTTCCATTATATTGAAGTCAATGGGAGGTGAGAGAGCGGTTATTCTAGAATTATAAAGAACACGAGTTAGACCACAGCTAGAATAGTGAGTACAGTTCAGGTCACCACATTACAGGAAGGATGTGATTGTACTGGAGAGGGTAGAGAAGAGATTTATCTGGATGTTGCCCAGGTTGGGGAATTTTAACTGTGAGGAAAGATCGGATAGACTGGGATTGTTTTCTGTGGAACAGAGGAGGCTGAGGGGAGATTTAATTGAGATATATAAAATTATGAGGGGCCCAGATGGAGCAGACAGCACCTATTTCATTAACAGAGAGATCAGTAACCAGGGGGCAAAGATTTAAACTAATTGATGGAGGATTAGAGGGGAGTTGAGTAATGTTTTCACCCAGAGGGTGGTTGGGGATCTGGAACTCACTGCCTGAAAGGGTGGTAGAGGCAGAAACTCTCATCACATTTAAGAAACACCCCAATATACAACTGGAGGTGCTGTAACCTCCAGGGCTACAGACCTAGAGCTGGAAAGTGGGATTAGACTGGATAACTAATTTTCGGCCAGCACACGCATGATGGGCTCAATGGCCTCCTCTGTGCTGTAAATTTCTGTGATGACAAGTGGTCCTCGTGTTTATATCCAAGACAGGCCTCAGCCCAGTCATTTGCTCCAAATGTTGATGTGATGGTTGAAGCTAAGAGGTGTCAGGTGTCGGGAGCAGTAAATAAATGGAAATGTTAGTAAATACTGATATAGTTTATCTGTATCTAGTTCCATTTTAATAACTTCTGCTGAATGTGACCCTCACCCAGTGCCAGGATATCAGATCAGAGCCACCATGGAAAATGAGTTTGACACTCCTGAGTCCCTGTAACTTCCTCCAGCTCCACAACCCTCTGTGTAAATACAAGGTGTTGTTGTTGGATTCACCCTGAGATAGACAATGTCAATCTGATTCCCCTCATCCACAAACACAACAACTTCTCCACAAAACACAAACAGGTTTGTAAATTGTGACCTCATTTTCCAGAAGCCATGTTGAGGATCTCTAATGGCTCCTTTTCTTCCCCAGTGATCAGAAACAGCATCTCTTAGGATCCCTTCAAGCATCTTCCCTGTGATCGACATCACACTGATGGGCCTGTCGTTCCCTGGCTCTGATTTGTCTCCAATTCGGAAAGTGGGAACGAAGTGAGCTGCCTTCCAATCTCAGGGAACAATCCCCGACTCTCTTGAGCTGTTGAAGATTCGGACAAGGGGCTCAAAGACCAGCCATCCCATCTCTTTAAGCTGCCTTGGGTGGGTATCATCTGGACCTGGAGCACCATCTAGTTTGAGATTTCCTATTTTATCCAGGATGACAATCACTTTCTACTTTAATAGTGATGATGTTACTGTCAACACCACATCCCACAGCTGGAATCTGAACATCATCCACAGGAGTGCAGACTGATGTGAAATAGTCATTTAACAGTTATGTTATATCCTGGCAATCTGTTTCAATCTGTCCTGAACTGACAGTCAGTGACTCAAAACCATTTTTAACCATCTTCTCACTCCTGATGGAGTTGGAAAAGTTGTCACTATTATTCCTATAATTGTTCACCACCTTCTTTTCCAAAGATTGCTTCACTTCTCTAACGGCTGCTTTTGTCTCCCTCAATTGTGGGTGATATTTGTCCCTATTCTCCTGGACACTGAATCCATCTTGTTCTAAACTGGGTTCAATGTCAGACAGTTCAGGGAGTCGGAAATCATTCACCCCTAGACCTACACTGACAGGTAAAACCCCAGACAGCTCCCTCAGTAAGGATCCCTTGGTTTTTCACCATGTATGAGTCAGGATACTGAAACCCACCTTTCTGACAGTCCACTCCTGGAGGCCCCACTCCTTGAGCCTACAACCTTCAGCAGGGTCAGTGGTGGAGTTCCACAGCGGGAGTGATCTCAGGGTAACTGTTGGGATTGCACCACCATGGATATCCTGAGTTGTCTATTTATAGTTATCCTGGTGTCTAACACACGCACATCATTAAAACAGGGAATTCCTGGAAACACCGTGCAGATCCTTCTTTATCTGGAGATCAAATGTCTGTGGTATAATTGTCCCAGCAGTTAACAGGCTCCTGTGAACTCCACTATCTGCTCTTTCAATGCAGATTTTAACAAATGTCTTTCAAATAAGTTAACATTGTCCTGAAATGGTAGCTGTCGTATAATTACCACAGTCATTTTCAGGCTGGAAACTTAAACCTGCTATTTCACTTTCAAGACAAGAACACATCACAGTTTTACACCAATCTCTGATTTGACAGCACGTTTCCAGCATTCACCGTTGAAAAACAGAAATTGCTGCAAAATCTCAGCAGGTCTGGCAGCATCTGCAGAGAGAAAAACAGAGTTAACATTTTAAGCCTAATATGGCTCTTCTTCGGTTCCAAAACATTAACTCTGTTTCTGTCTCCACAGATGCTGCCAGACCTGCTGAGATTTTCCAACATTTTCTGTTTTTAGTTTAGACACCCACATTATTTTGTTTTATTTCACTGTTGTTCTTCCTGATTCTAAACACAATTGTAAAGGAGCCTTTTGTCCCATCTGAACCATGGAAAAAAGCAGCTGACACACATTTCTTCCACACTTCAGGATTAACCCACACAAAATCTCTTCAGTGTGTGAAGGGATGAAAAAGACAAAAGTGCCATTTGTCCCTCAGTGTGACCCTGAAGGACTGTGTCCAGGCTGAAGTTCTGTTCCTGCCGTATGATCCTCCCCCAGATTGTCCTTTCTGAGCTCCAGCCAGGTGATGTTAAACACTCAGGTGGGAAAGACAAAAATCTACAACAATATGTTCAAAACAAAGCTGATTTATTTGACATTTATCCAAATGTTAAACTCCAGCCCAGTTAGAGGGATAATGAACATCATCAGAAGCAAACTCCTGCTCTCAGAATGAACATGGTCTAGTCCTGGATGTGATTAACAGCTGCAAGAACAGCAGAATCCAACCCCTGCAGTCACTTGTAAACTCACTGGTGTCAGTAGGTGAGATGACTGAGTGAATCTCTTCCCACGCATGGAGCAGGTGAACCGCCTGTCACCAGTGTGAATGTGTTTGTGTGACAGCAGGTCCACTTTGCTTTTAAATCTCTGTTCACACAACTTAGAAAAGGTTTCTTATCAGTGTGAACAAGTTTATGTGTTTTAAGGTGGGATGACTGAGTGAATCTCTTCCCACACATGGAATAGGGGAACGGTGTCGCCCCAGTGCGAGTGCGCTGCTGGACACTTGAGTTCACATGATCAACAGTACCCAGTCCTAGTGAGAGCACCTGAATAGTCTTGTCAGTGTGAACACGTTGTTGGTACGTGAGCTCCACAGGATTTTCATAGCACTTCCTACAATCCAGAGATTGAAAAGATCGTCCCACTGTGAACTCACTGGTTTGTCAACAGGTTGAATGAATGAGGGAATCTTTCCCCACATGGAGCAGGTGAATGACCTCTTCCTGGTGTGAACTCGCTGGTGTTGCTGCAGGATGGACAATCGCCTGAACCTCTTCCCACAGTGAGAGCAGATGAATGGAGTGCAACCAGAGTGAATGCTCTGGAGCATCATCAGTGAATGTAGGTTTTTAAACCTTGGTCGAAGCATTTAAAGCCTCTCTCTGGTGTATGAACTTGCTGGTGTGTACGGAGGCTGGATGGAGAAAGAGGCGGACAAGGAGGAAATCCCAGTGCGGTAGTGGAAGGGAGGGAAGCAGCAGAGGCAGCTTATCGGATTGTCTCAATCTTAGTGACAAAGAAGCTCCATGAGATCCTCACACTTGTTGTTGGGGGTGAGGATGGAGGAGACAGGGGAGAGGGAGAGCACTTCAAAAGGAACTAACTTGTGTTAGAGATATTAAAAAGGCTTAACATACTGTAGGTTTAACACAAAGCTGATTTATTTGACTTTTATCCACAATATTAACCACGATAACTGGACTGGAGTTTATTAACATCAGCAGAAAAAGACCCCATTGAACATGGTTCAGTCCTGGATGTGATTAACAGCAAAATCCATCACTGTAGTTATTCATGAACTCGCTTGTGTCTCACCAGGTGAGATGAGCGAGCAAATCTCTTATTACACACAAAGCAGGTGAAATGGCTTCTTCTCAGTGTGAACTCTCTGGTGTATCAGCAGGTGGGATGAGATAGTGAATCCCTGCCCGCACTCAGGTGAATGGCCTCTACCCAGTGTGAACTCGTTGATGTATCCGCAGGTTGGATGACTGAGTGAATCCCTTCCCACACTCAGAGCAGGTGAATGGCCTCGCTCCAGTGTGAACTCACTGGTGTGTCAGCAGGTTGGTTAAGGTAGTGAATCCCTTCCTACACACAGAACAGGTGAACGGCCTCTCCCCAGTGTGAGTGCGCTGATGTATCAGCAGTTTGGATGACTGAATGAATCCTTTCCCACACTTGGTGCAGGTGAATGGCCTCTCTCCAGTGTGAATGCGCTGATGTATCAGCAGGTTGGATGAGGTAGTGAAACCCTTCCCACACTCGGGGCAGGTGAATGGTCTCTCTCCAGTGTGAACTCGCTCGTGTATCAGGAGGTTGGTTAACCGAGTGAATACCTTCCAAAATTCAGTGCAAGTAAATGGCCTCTCCCCAGTGTGAATCCGCTGGTGTACAGTGAGCTGAGATGATTGTCTGAACCCCGTCTCGCAATGAGAGCACCTGAACGGTCTCTCGTCAGTGTGAACACGTTGATGGAGCATCAGTTCACTGGAACTTTTAAAGCACTTCCCACACTCTGGACAATTAAAAGGTTTCTCCCCAGTGTGAACTCGCTGGTGTCTCAGGAGGTGGGATGACCAACGGAATCCTTTGGCACACACGGAGCAGGTGAACGGCCTCTTCCCAGTGTGACTGTGTTGATGAGTTTCCAGCTCAGATGGGAATCTGAATTCCTCCTCACACTCCCCACGTTTGCACGGTTTCTCCCCAGTGTGGCTGCACTTGTGTTTCAACAGGTCAAATGATCGACTGAAGCCTCGTCCACAGGCAGAACACGTGTGTGGTTTCTCTCCACTGTGAACGGTGCTTTTTCCTTCCATGATCAAAATCCGATGGTATTCAGGTTATGAATAAATTAGGCAACTTCATCAGATCCTGATGTGATGATTGAGTTTCCCGACAGTGAATCCTCCCCTTCTAATACCCTGTGAAATTGATTTAAAACAGAAAAAAGGGAGTGAGAGAGAACCCACAAAAACACAAAGGCAAGTTGTGAAATTGAGCTGAATGAATCTGTTAATTTGTGAGGCCAGGACTAGGAAAAAGTGAATGTGAAAGCTGCTGGACTGTCATAAAAACCCAACTGGTTCACTCATGTCCTTCAGGGAAGGGAACCTTTCTGGGCCTACACAACAATCTGTTCTCTATGGGAGGGGACAGAGAGAGGTGGGGATGTGGGAGAAGTGGGGGGATGAGGCAAGGAAGAGGGATTTTATATATTTTCAACTCAACCAGAACTTTGACATATTCTCCCAAATCCTGACACTCTACCACCGAGAAGGATCAGGATAGCAGGTCTATGGGAACAGTATCACCTCCAAGTCACACACTGTCCTGACTTGTCTGACATCCAGAACTGGATGAGCACAAATTTCCTTCATTTAAATATTGAGAAGACTGAAGCCATTGTCTTCAGTCCCACAACAAACTCCACTCCCTGGCCACCGACTCCATCCCTCTCCCTGGCAACTGGGTGAGGTTGGAGCAGACTCTTCACAATGTCAGAATAATATTTGACCCCAAGAAGAGCTTATGACCAGATATCCCCATCATCACCAAGATCGCCTATTTCCACCTCAGTAACGTCACTTGACTCTGCTCATCTGCTGCTGAAAACCTCATCATTCCTTTGTTACCTCTAGACTTAACAATCCTAACACACTCCCAGCCGGCCTCCCATATTAAACCACCTCCCTCCATCCGGAGGTCATCCAAAACTCTGCTGCCCGTGTGCTTACTCACACCAAGTCTTGTTCACCCATCACCCCTGTGCTCACTGACATACAAAGGTTTCTGTTCAAGAAGCATCTAAATTTTAAACTTCCCATCCTTATTTTCAATTATATCCATGGCCCCTCCCTACCTCTGTAATCTCCTCCAGCCTCATAACCCTCTGAGATCTTTGTGCTCATCTAATTCCTCAGCATTCCTGATTTTAACTGTTCCACTATTAATTGGCTGCACCTTCAGTTGCCCAAGGCCATAAACTGTGGAATTTCATCCCTGACGCTCTCTGCCTCTCTACCTCACTTTTCTCCCCAAGATACCAACTTCTGCAACCAACACGCAGCCCATTACAAATCAGTTGTTAAATGGTCCATCTCTGTTTCTAGACTCAGTTCTGTGAGCAACAGCTGCAATAAAACAAATGCAAAATACTGCGTTTGCTGTAAATCTGAAAGAAAAAGAGCAAATCCTGGAAATGCTCCAGGTCAGTAACTGTAGAAAAAGAAAGAGAGTTAACATTTCAGGATGTGCAGAATCAGTTCCAGGGAATAAAAATTCAGCAGAATTTTATGGTCAATATAAGCTCAGAAGCAGAAGAGAATGATCTCTAGTGCAGGAAAAACAATTCCTGACCACGGGAAGATAAAGCTGGTAAATCAGCAGTGTATAGACGGGAGACGGGCAGCAGGGGACACCTCATTTAGACACAGCTGGCGTAAATAACAGGGAAATACCAAACATGGCTAAAATACACCCATTGTTTGAGGGAGTGGAAGTTAGACAATGGAAGAGAGGTGATCAGGGAGGCAGAGGTGAAACAGAGCAATGGATGGACATAGATTCAGATCCACAGTAAAGAAGCCATACCAGCCCCAAAGCTATGGAAACCAGAGCACAGCACTAAAAGCTCTAAATTGTAGATGAATGTTCAATAATACTCACCTCTGAAACAATTTCACTGTTTTCAAATTTAAAATCTCCTGCTAGAGCCTGCAGCTGGAAAGATATTACAAGCAGTGAAAGCACCTGTAAAAGGATATTACAAAAGTCATATGTGTCAGTCCAGGTTTGAAATTCAGAAGAGACAAACATTTATCTTGGTTTGAGTTTCCTGTGTGTTGATCCTCCCCTTCTAACCCTCTGTAAAAGGAGTTTCCAAAATTCATCACTGTTTGTCCAGGATAGAAATTCACAACATTCCCTCCTCCTGGCCTAGGATTACTTAAGCAGTGACAACTTCCATTGGAAGCAGGTCAGAGAAGGTTCACTAGGCCAATTCCTGGAATGAGGGGGGTTGTCTTATGAGGAAAGGTTGAGCAGGTTGGGACTATACTCATTGGAATTTATAAGAATGAGATGTGATCTTATTGAAACATGTTAGATTCTGAGGGCTCTTGACAGATGCTGAGAGGGTGTTTCCTCTCATGGGGGAATCTAGAACAAGGTGGGGGGGGGGGGCACAGTTTACAAATAAGGGGGTCTCTCATTTTACACAGAGGAGGGAAAATTTCTTATCTCAGAGGGTCATGAGTCTGTGGAATTCATGTCTCCAGAGAGCAGTGGAGTCTGGGTCATTGAATATATTCAAGGTTGAGTTAAGCAGATTTTTGATCTACAAGGGACACAAGTGTTACGGTAGGGGTGGGGGTGGTGGGGGCGGGGGGGGCGGGGTGGGAGGGAGGGGGCGCAGACAGGAGAGTAGAGTTAAGGCCACAAGCAGACCAGCTATGACCTTATTGAATGGCAGAACAGGCTCGATGGGCTGAATGGTCTCCTGATGTTCTTATTCTGGTGCTTGGGAAGGCCGCGCACGCGCCCTGCAGCAAATTGCCCCTCGGAAGATGGCGGCCGTTGACCACGGTCTGTTCACAAAAACAGGACAGAAATAGCTGGAAAAACTCAGCAGGTCTGGCAGCATCAGCGGAGAAGAACAAAGTTGACGTTTCGAGTCCTCATGACCCTTCAACAGAACCTACTCTTCTCCGCCGATGCTGCCGGACCTGCTGAGTTTTTGCAGGTGTTTCTGTTTCTGTTTCGGTTTTGCATTTCCAGCATCCGCAGTTTTTTTGTTTTTAACCAGGGTCTGTTCCCCGGAGCTGCAAACGCCATTCCCATTCCTGCACAGCCTGATTCTGGGCTTGCGGCCTACATCCGGTGTTTATGAAGCCTCCTTTCCCTCCCCTCCTGGCTCCATTCCTCCCTCCGCCCCGCCCGCTCTCACCCATTTCCAAAAGCCTCTCCCGCTCTCACAGGGCTCCGATCCAAGTGACACTGCACATGCTCCCAACGGTTCAGCACGGCGCCTGCGCACTGGGCTCCTGTACAGTGATTAGAGCACATTCACATCCGCACGGAATGTTGGGTAACAGCAGCGCCATTGACACTCGAAATACAAAATAGAAAATCGTTCTGTTAACCAATTGGGATAAATTAATTAAAAAAAGACACGTAAATGTTTGTGAATTTGTGTGCTGCTAACGTGATTTAAATCTCTGCTCCATTCGGAATACACTGAGTTTTTAAAGCTTTTTCCAATGGTTCTCCTCCCATGTAGGTTCTGACCCTGGCTGGGTTCAATCCCGCAGTCACTGGTTCCTCTCTTTCTCTCTCTATCTTATGTTACTGAATATTCACCCTTTGATATAATGTTACAGCACAGATGGAAACTATTCAGCCCATCATCCCTGTGCTGACTTTTTGGACGATCTATCCAAGTAATTGTACAGCCCGGCTGGTACTGTCAAAACGATGCATATCTGCTGTAGTAATGCAGGAGGTGAATGGGAAAGGATCTCCCAGACTTTGGGAAGATTGATTGACCAGTGTTATGAGCTGAAATAAAACAGCAAGTACCACAAAAACTCAGCAGGTCTGGCAACTCCTCTGGAGAGAGGAACAGTGTTAGTGTTTTGAATCAAATATGATTCTTTATTTTATTCAATCATGGGATTTAGGTGTCCGATCCCTAGTTGCCCTAGCTCAGAGGGCATTTAGAGTTAACCACATTGCTGTCACATGTAGTTACCATTTCACTAAAGGACATTTGTGAACCAGATGGGTAGTCATCATTCGACTTTTAATTCCAGATTTTTATTCGCACCATGGTGGGATTATCCAGCGCATTGCCCTGGGTCTCTGGATTACTAGTTTAGCAACAATACCACTCTGCCGTCTACTCCCCTTCTTCGAAACTGAAATGGACAGCCATTTTTCCTGTATTCTGACATTAAAACTTACCGTGCTTTTTTTTTATACTACAAACATGACCATTCCCTTTGTCTTTTGTTCAATCACATCTTTGTTTAATCTCTCCCGTCCTCCTGACCTTCTCTTTTGTTGTACCTGACCCTCCCCACTTTTCAATGCCAGAAAACCCATGCTATTTCTCCATCTCTTCAGTTCTGAAGAAGAGTCACATTGCAGTCGAAACATTAAATCTGCTTCTCTCTCCACAGATGCTGTTAGACCTGCTGAATTTTTCCAACACCTTCCGATTTTTATTTCAGATCTCCAGCATCCTCAGTATATTGCTTTTATTTAAGGGTTCACTGGTTAGTTAAGTACGGAGTACTTGGTCGAGTTTAATTCGATAATTCTGCACACCCCACATACCACAGTGACATTATTAATAAAGGGCCAAGTGAAGGGAACATCCCTGATGTGATAGAGTAGATGAATTATGGAGTTACGAATCAAGGATATTAATATGCTGTAACCTCACAAATGCCAATTAGCTGGGATGTTGCAGTTTGAAAGAACCCCACATACTTGTCCAGTGAAAGAGGCCGTGTCCATTGGACATATTAGGGCCACACCACTGTCCAATTTTACTGGTGTTCATGTGGATGGATCTCAACTTTATGAACAAGGACTGTATCAGACTGGTGCTGCATCTTATGTCCCTCATGACAGCTGTAATATCCTTATTAAATACTCAACATAATATTTAACCCAGAAATCTGAGCTTATTGTGAACACAGCCCTTCAAATTGTCACTGATGGAAACTCCAACTATTCAGAAACTATCCATTGGTTGTAACTCCCTCAGGGAAAACCTACATCTCTGGCAAAAGAAAACACAACTTCTCCACAACAGAAAGGAAACCATTCACCCACCACTCCAAATGCCGAATGATTTGGTATATTGCTGGTAAGTGACGGGAACAATTTGCTATTTGTAATGTGAATTTACATCAGCAGCAAGAGTTAGTGAAGAGGGTGATGGTAATAACCAGGTAGACTGACTCACCAGGAAAGTTACTCCAGAGGGAATTCCATGGGATCCACCCAGAACACTGGTACTCGTACGACAGACTCCAGTTAAACGTGATTTAAAAACTTGTCAGGACCATGACCCTGATGTGACTGTGGTCAAAGAGGCCGTACAACATAGCAAAGACTTTCCCTCATCCTTTTTCAGCAAGGACTCACTCATCCAACAAGGGTGGCTCTAATTTGACTTGGGTCACACTTTGATGCTTCAGAAAAGAATTATTTTTGTTCATGGATCAAATTTGGGACATGTTCCTCTTTTTCCAGTCCTCGATATGTTGCATAATTACTATTGAGAACATAGGATGCACCAGGATGTCCATCACTACCTGAACCTGTGACCAAATTAACCCGGACTTGTGAATGGACATGTCACATCTGAATGACGTTCCGTGGGAAACATTGCAGATTGATTATACAGGCCCACTACCCATAGTAACAGGGAGGGACCGGTATATCCTGGTAGTTATAGTTATGCTTACCTGGTGGATTGAATCTTTCCCTGCCTGTAAAAAATGATGCAGTCACTACATCTAAAATCTTGTGGGAACAGATCTTTACCAGATGGGACTTTCTGAAAAGGATAGAGAGTGATATTGGTTCTCATTTCACAGCTGAATTAATGCAGCAGTTCCGTCATCTTGTGGGTGTGGAACAACATTTCCACATCACCTACCACCGAGCAATTAGCGGGATAGTCGAGGGCTTTACTTTTCTATAAAAACAGCACTGAGAAAAGCTCTCATAAAGGGAGCTGATGATCTGGTCAAGGTCAACTGCCTTGCCTAGTATGTTAATGACCATTCACTCCCCTCCTGTTCACTCCTCCAATTGCAGCCCATTTCAGCTCATGACAGGGCAGAAAATGCAGATTGTGCATTGCCCTGGGATCCCACTCCCCATTGCTACTCGACAGACTCAGGACCTGTTTCTCCAGAACCTCCAACGAACCTCAGCATCCTCCCTCAGTGGGACTAGAGGCAGTGGAGAAGATGGTGCTGCCCATCTCAACACCTCCAGGGAGAACAACCCTACCCGTTACATTAACTGTTCAGTGGGAGATGAAGTCATGTTAAAAACCTTGTGAAAAGGGGTCGGGTCGGGATGCTAATTGGGAAGGTCCATATGATGTTCTAGATAGACATGTGGGAAACAAATCTTATATTAGCGAAATGGAAATGAAGGATGGAAATGCAATATTTGTGTTATCATGAAGATCAGTGTGAACTGTATATAATGAAAATGTCAGATAACCAGATTGAGAATAAACGCTGTGTTTGATTTTATCCAACAGGGACAAGATGTGGATGGTCATCATGCTCCTGGACTGTGTCCAGGCTGAAGTTCTGTTCCTGCCGTATGATCCTCCCCCAGATTGTCCTTTCTGAGCTCCAGCCAGGTGATGTTAAACACTCAGGTGGGAAAGACAAAAATCTACAGCAATATGTTTAAAACAAAGCTGATTTATTTGCTATATAACCAGAATACTAAACTTCAGTTCAATTATTAACATCAGCAGAAACAAACTCCAACTGTCAGAATGAACATAGTTGGGGGAATTAATTTCTGGCATGTTGAGTTGTAATCCGATTGGGTGTCTGGCTTACTGTGAGATAACATCAAGCTGTCAGGGGGAGGGATGATGTTGAGGAGAGCAGGTTTCTGATGGTGCGTTTGTGTGTGTGTATGTGTATGTAAGGGAGAGACAGGCTGTGCCGAGAGTTCGGTACAGGCAGCACCAGTGCAGCCCTGAATGATCGAGAACATCTCTCTCTGCCGGAGTGAGACTCTCCGCTATGTGGATGCTGCAGGGAAGGAAGAGCGGAAGGAGACTCGCAAGGAGTCTCGGGACGGAGCAGAAGTGAGTGTGCTACCAAATGTTCAACACCAAATTATCAAGGGGAGCAAACAGGAATGAAACGCCAATGGCGAAAAGTTGGTGATGCAGGTTGATAGAGACATTTAAAAGAACAATAAGCAATTGGTTTCATTTCTAGAGGGTGAGCGTTGAAAAACAGAAGTTTTGTTCTACCCTATATCGAGCGATGGGAGCACTGTGCACGGTTCTGGCCTCCGTATTATAAAAAAGGATATAGAGGCACCGGAGAAGATGCAAAACAAAAAAAGATTTACAAGGGCGATTCCAGATCTGAGAGGTTATAACCATCAGGAAAGACTGAACAGGCTGGGGCTCTTTTCTCCAGAAAAGAGAAGGCTGAGGGGGTGACCTGATCGAGGTCCTTAAAATGATGAAAGGGTTTCGAGCGGGTAGACGTAGAGAAGATGTGGAGGAGACCAGAACTGGGAGGTGGGGGTAGGGGTGGTTAGTGGTTATCAATATCAGATAGTCATTAATAAATCCAATGGGGAATTCAGGAGAATTTACCCAGAGAGTGTGGAGAATGTGGAACTCGCTCCCATAGGGAGTGGTCGAGGTGAATAGCATTTAAGGGAAAGAGTTAGGGTGGGGGTGGTGGTAGTGAGACTAACCCGATCGCTCGTCAGAAGTGCTGGCACGGACTCAGTGGGCTCAATGGTCTCCTTCAGTGCTGCACAGATTTGGTGAATGGGAGCAAAATTTCTGCCAAGTTTTCTTTCTATATCCAAACTGGTTGGGTTCTGTCCTGTCAACACATATTTGTACCGCCCTGTGGTAACCCACTCCCTCTCGAAGGTGCCACACTGCCTCCCTCGCGGGGAATGGGGGACAGCTCCAGAGCACCGGAAGTTTGTTTCTCAGGCAGTGGCTTCAACAGCCTCGGTCGTTGGTAAGATTTTAGAGTCCATTATTAAGGATGAGATTTCAGAATACTTGGAAGTGCATGGTAAAATAGGGCAAAGTCAGCATGGTTCCATCAAGGGGAGGTCATGCCTGACAAATCTGTTAGAATTCTTTAAGGAGGTAACGAGTAGGTTAGACAAAGGAGAGCCAATTGATGTTATCTACTTGGACTTCCAGAAGGCCTTTGACAAGGTGCCGCACAGGAGGCTGCTCAGTAAGATAAGAGCCCATGGTATTAGAGGCAAGATATTAGCATGGATAGAAGATTGGCTGTCTGGCAGGAGGCAGAGAGTGGGGATAAGGGGGTCCTTCTCAGAATGGCTGCCGGTGATTAGTGGAGTTCTGAAGGGGTCAGTATTAGGACCACAACTTTTCACTTTATACACTAATGATCGAGATGAAGGAACTGAGGGCATTCTGGCTAAGTTTGCAGATGATACAAAGATAGGTGGAGGGACAAGTAGTATTGAGGAGGCGGGGAGGCTGCAGAAGGTTTTGGACAGGTTAGGAGAATGGGCAAATAAGTGGCAGATGGAATACAACGTGGGGAAATGTGAGGTCATGCACTTTGGTAGGAAGAATAGAGGCATAGGCTATTTTCTAAATGGGGAGAGAATTCAGAAACCTGGAGTGCAAAGGGACTTGGGAGTCCTTGTCCAGGATTCTCTTAAGGTTAACTTGCAGGTTGAATCGGTAGTTAGGAAGGCAAATGCAATGTTGGCATTTATTTCGAGAGGACTAGAATATAAAAGCAGGGATGTGCTGCTGAGGCTTTATAAGGCTCTGGTCAGACCACATTTAGAATATTGTGAGCAATTTCGGGCCCCGTAACTCAGGAAGGATGTTCTGGCCCTGAAGAGGGTCCAGAGGAGGTTCACGAGAACGATCCAAGGAATGAAAGGCTTAACATATGTGGAACCTTTGAGGACTCTGGGTCTATACTCGATGGAGATTAGAAGGATGAGGGGGGATTTAATTGAAACTTACAGAATACTGAAAGGCCTGGATAGAGTGGACGTGGGGAAGATGTTTCCATTAGTAAGAGAGACTAGGACCCGAGGGCACAGCCTCAGAGTAAAGGGAAGACCTTTTAGAACAGAGATGAGGAGAAACTTCTTTAGCCAGAGAGTGGTGAATCTATGGAATTCATTGCCACAGAAGGCTGTGGAGGCCAGGTCATTGAGTGTATTTAAGACCGAGATAGATAGGTTCTTGATTGGTAAGGGGATCAAAGGTTACGGGGCGAAGGCGGGAGATTGGGGTTGAGAAACTTATCAGCTATGATTGAATGGCAGAACAGACTCGATGGACCGAATGGTCTAATTTCTGCTCCTATGTTTTATGGTTTTATGGTCTTATGGGTTCGGCACAGCTCCGGGGAAATCAGTACGGAGCCAGGAAAAGGCAGCTGGTGCCCTCCTGCCACACCTGGTAAAGCCTGGCACCTTCACAGTCAGCTATTTGAGCTGTAAATGATTGGGCATTGATATCGTGACACCTTCGCTACGACCATCAGGGTTTTCGCTGGAGTAAACAAGGAGAAACTGTTTCCAGTGGCAGGAGGGTCGGTGAACAGAGGGACACAGATTGAAGAGAATCGGGAAAAGAACCAGAGGGGGAGATGAGGGGGATTTTTTTTTACACAGTGAGTTGTTGTGATCTGGGAGGTGCTGCCTGAAAGGGTGGTGGAAGTAGATTCAACAGGAAATTTTAAAAGGGGAATTGAACAAATACTTGAGGGGGAAATGTTTTCAGGGCTATGGGGGAAAGAGCGACGTGGGGGAAGTGGGACTAATTGGATAGATCTTTCAGAGAGCCAGCACAGGCACAATGGGCTGAATGGCCTCTTCCTGTGTTGTAAGATTTTATGATTCATTTCTTTCTGCCCACACACTGGATTGTGCACCCTCCACAGTCACTAACTCGCATGTTTGCTTGTTTTTGTCACTGTTTTATTCTGGTTTTCTGTCATGTCCACCTTCCTCTCCCTCTTCCGTTTTCCCTCTCCTTCTACTCCCGCTCTCCCACTCTCCCCGGTCTCTCTCTCCTTCCCTCCGACTCTCCTATTCTCCCCACTCTCCCTCTCGTTCTCTCCCGCTCTCCCACTTCCCTTGGTCTTCCTCTCCTTCTCTCCCACTCCTCCTGGTCTCCCTCTCCTTCCCACCCGCTCTCCCATTCTCACCGGTCTCTCTTTCTCTCCTTCTCTCCCGCTCTCCCACTCCCCAGTCTCTCTCTCTCTCTTTCTCTCCCACTCTCCCACTCCCTGGTCTCCCTCCCTTTCCTTCCTGCTCTCCCACTCCCCCTGGTCTCCCTCCCTTTCTTTCCTGCTCTCCCACTCCCCCTGGTCTTCCTCTCCTCGCCTGCTCTCCCGCTCCTCCCAGTCTCTGTCTCCTTCCCTCCTAGTCTCCCTCTCCTTCCCTCCTACTGTCCCACTCCACCAGTCTCCCTCTCCTTCTCTCCCGCTCTCCCATTTTCCCTGGTCTCTCTCTCCCGCTCTCCCGTTCTCCCCAGTCTCTCCTTCCCTCCCACTCTCCCACACCCCGGTCTCTCCTTCTATCCCACTCTCCCACTCCCCATGGTCTCTCTCTCCTCTCCCGCTCTCCCATTCTCTCCAGTCTCTCTCTCCTGCTCTCCCGTTCTCTCCGGTCTCTCTCTACCACTCTCCCATTCTCTCGGGTCTCTCTCTCCTTCTCTCCCGCTCTCCCACTCCCCCCAGTCTCTCTCCCACCCTTCCATTCTCCCAGGTCTCTCTCTCCTTCTCTCCTGCTCTGCCATTCTCTCCAGTTTCTCTCTCCTTCTCTCCCACTCTCCCATTCTCCCCGGTCTCTCTCTCTCCTTCTCTCCTGCTCTCCCGTACTCTCCAGTCTCTCTCTCCTTCTCTTCCGCTCTCCCACTTCCCAGTTAGGGGACGCGATGGCATAGTGGTATTGTCGCTGGACTAGTAGTCCAGAGACCCAGGGTAATGCTCTGGGGGCCTGGGTTCGAATGGTGGTGGGTTCAGATGGTGGAATTTGAATTCAGTAAAAATCTGGAATTAAAAGTCTTACGATAACCAAGAAACCATTGTTGATTGTTGTGAAAACCCATCTGGTTCACTAATGCCCCTTTAAGGAGGTCATCCTTACCTGGTCTGGCCTACATGTGACCCCAGACCCACAGCAATGTGGTTGACTCCTAAATGCCCTCTGAAATGGCCAAGCTGGCACTCAGTTGTATCAAAACCGCTACAAAGTCTCGAAAAAGGAACGAAACAGGATGGGCCATATGGCATTGACATAGGCACCGGAAACGACAACAGCAATCTCAGCCCCGTCGACCCTAAGTCCTCCTTACCAACACCCGGAGGAGCCATTTAAATACTGTGGCTACAAGAGCAGGTCAAAGGCCAGGAATCCTGCGACGAGTAACTCACCTCCTGGCTCCCCAAAGCATGTCCACCATCTACAAGGCACAAGTCAGGAGTGTGATGGAATAATCCCCGCTTGTCTGGATGTGTGCAGCTATGGTTCCTGTTAAAGTTGCTCAACCAAGGACAGACATGTCTCCGATGTCTCTGTCGGAGTGGAAGACACTGAACTGCCTGTGCCTAATGAGGTACCTGATGTTAATGCGGTCCCAGAGAATATGGTTCCTGCAAAAGAATCGGAAGTCGTGGAGCTTCGACATTCCACACAGATCAGGAAACCATCTTAAAGACTGAATTTGTAATTTCATGACCTGTGTAAATATTGTGATGGCATGAGATAAATACAAAAGGTAGAGAAAAGTTTAAGGTTGGGGGCGGGGGTGGGGGGGGGGTGGCTGCAGTAATTATAGTTCTGATAAATGTAGGACTGTAGCTTTAAGAATACTCCTGTGTTGTAAGATCACATGATCTGTATGGACCAATGAGTTAGCAGCACGGGGACTCACGAGGAGAGAATTCTTCTTTAGTTATAGAGTTAGATGCACACATGTAACTGCTGCTGCCGTCTTGTAAATAAAGTTCAACGTTTCCACCAAGCAAAGCTGCCTAGAAAATCAACTCTATCACACTTTCCTTCCCGAAAGTACATCAGTGAAACAAACAGGGTATTTATGACAATTGATGGTCACCATTACTGAGACTAGCTTTCAATTCCAGATTTATTAATTGAATTTAAATTCCACCTTCCACTGTGGTGGGAATTGAACCCATGTCTCCCAGAGCATTAGCCTAGGCCTCTGGCTTAGTAGTCCAAACATTAATGCTATGCCACCATCTCACCTTTTAGTGACAATCAAATATTGATAGCCCTTAGTTCCGGTCTCACCCCACACAGATAGAAAGACTTTCTCTACTCTATCGAAAAACCCCTTTCATCATCATAATCAGGTCACCCCTCAGCTTTCTCATTTCAAGAGAAAAGAGCCCCAGCCTGTTCAGTCTTTCCCGAGAGTTATAACCCCGCGGATTTTGGCAGGGTAGGAAATGCAGAATAGATGAAGAATAGCCTTCTTCAGTGCTGTGAAGTCCTGAGATGATCGGGAAAAGGGGTTTAATTTCACTCCACCTGGCGGAAACTGCACAGCAACAGACTTAAAATGGTAGTGGACAACTTGCTTCTCCAGCCCTTTTGGCACCGGGTGGCGGGGCTGTGACAGGAAGAATAAAAAATAGGCATATTATCTAAATGGTGAGAGATTGCAGAGCTCTGAGATGCAGAGGGATCTGGGTGTCCTAGTGCATGAATAACAAAAGGCTAATAGCCTTTACATCAAGTAATTAGGAAGGCTAATAGAATGTTATCGTTTATTGCAAGGGGGGTTGATTGTAGGGAGGTTATGCTTCAGTTCTGTGGGGCACTGGTGAGACCGTATCTGGAGTACTGTGTCCAGTATTGGTCACCTTATTTAAGGAAAGGTGTCAATGCGTTAGAAGCAGTTCAGAAGATGTTTACCAGGCTAATACAAAGAATGCGTGGATTGTCTTATGAGGAAAGGTTGGACAGGTTAGGCTCGTATCCACTGGAATTTAGAAGAGTAAGAGGTGACTTGATTGAAACATTTAAGATCCCGAGGGGTCTTGACAGGGTGGATGTGGAGAGGATGTTTCCTTTTGTGGGAGAATCTAGAACGAGGGGTCACTGTTTAAAAATAAGGGGTCGCTCATTTAAGACAGAGATGAGGGGAACTATTTTCTCTCAGAGGGTCGCGAGTCTTTGGAACTCTCTTCCTCAAAAGGCGGTAGATGCAGAGTCTTTGAATATTTCTAAGGCAGAGCTCGATAGGTTCTTCGTTAACAAGGGGTTGAAAGGTTATCGGGGGTAGGCAGGAATGTGGGGTTGAGGTTACAATCAGGTCAGCCAAGATCTTATTGAATGGCAGAACAGGCTCAAGGGGCCGAGTGGCCTACTCGTGCTCCTTATTCATAATTTGTGATGTGTCCATCTGAATTCATACACATCAGGTCTCCAGTGGGATACATGACACACGTGTGCCATTGTCAGTGGAGTGCCCTCTGGGCTGTACAATGGTAGTTAGACTCTTCCTCCCTCTCTTCACCGCCCCCCGCCCCCACCTCCCTCCTCAGGTCTTTACCCACCACCCTCCCTCCTTCCTCCATTACTTCCCCTGGGCTCCCTAGTTTTGGGAGGAGTGGGGCCAGCGAGACCCAACGGCCAGCGAGAGGCCCTTTCATAACTCCAGGTTCTCCAGATGTGCATTGACAAGGTTCGCCCCCTCCTCCCTGCAGCTCGATAGAGAATGGGACCCTCCCATGGGAGCAGCTGTCCCGCTTGTGATCCTGGTTGGAAATGGTGGAAAACTGGGAAATACTGGTGTGCAGAGGGACCTGGGTGTCCTTGTACACGAATCACAGAAAGTCAGCATGTAGGTACAGCAAGGAACTCGAAAGGTAAATGGCATGTTCGCTTTTATTGCAAACGGATTGGCATATAAAAGTAAAGAAATCTTAAAATAATTATATAGATCTTTGGTGTGCCTACGCCTGAATATTGTGCACAGTTCTGGATCCCTAACCCTACCCCTAACCTCAAACCCAACCCTAACTCCATAACCCCATCCCTAACTCCCTATCCCTAATCCTAACTCCCAAACCCCATCCCTAACTCTCCAACCCCATCCCTAACTCCCAACTCCAGCCATAACCCCATCCCCAACTCCCTACCTCATCCCTAACTCCTCAAACCCCACCCCTAACTCACTACCCCTAACCCTAACCCCATCCTTAACTCCCTACTCATAACCCTAACTCCATAACCCTATCCTTAACTCCCTAATCCCATCCATAACTCTAACTAAACTGATTCCTGGGATGAGAGGGATGTCCTATGAGGGGAGATTGAGTAGAATGGCCCCATATTCTCTGGAGTTTAGAAGAATGAGAGGCGATCTAATTGAAATATACAAAATTCTTCGGGCGTTTAACAGGGTCGATTCTGGGAGGCTGTTAACCCCACCCCCTCCCCTGGCTGGGGAGTCTGGAACAATGGTGGGGGTCACAGTTTTAGGATAAGAGATCAGCCATTTTGGACTGAGATGAGGAGAAATTTCTTCACTCAGAGGGTTGTGAATCTTTGGAATTGTCTACCCCAGAGAGCAATGGATGTTCCATCATTGGGTATGCTAAAGACTCAGATTGATAGATTTTTGGGCACTGAGGATGGGAAAGTGGAGTTGAAGTAGAACATCAGCCATGATCTTAATGAATGGGTGGGGCAGGCTCGAGAGGCCGAATGGCCTCCTCCTGCTCCTATTTGTCTGGTTGTTTGCTAGATCTTGGGAATACTGTGTACCTTTTTCCGATTTGATCAATGGATCCTCATCCTCAACCTCCCTTGGATGCCATGGCTACAGGAGTCGGCCATTTGGCCTTTTGAACTTACTTCCCTGCTTCACTCACCACCTATTTTGGAGCTTTTTAAAGACCGTCCAGTTCATCAACAGCTCTAACCTGTTTCTTGTCCACCCCTTGCAGATACACAGCGGTTGCCATGCCAATGCTATACAATACCCGCTGGAACCCCAAGCAGAGAGTCGTTGATGATAACCATGGTCTGGATGCTGTCCTTCGCCATCTCATGCCCGCTGCTCTTCGGGCTAAAAAAAACCCTGGTAAGCTGTGCCCATCAAGAACCCTTCTTTCATCTTTTATTCCTCTATTGTCTCCTTTTATGGTAAGGGAGGGGCATGAGAATTCTCACAGCAATCCCAAGGATTGGGGACTTCAGTAATATGGAGAGACCGGATCAGCTGGGATTGTTCTCCTTAGAGCAGAGAAGGTTCAGGGGGAGATTTAATTGAGGCATGCAAAATCATGAGAGGTTTTGACAGAGTAAATAAGGAGAAAGTGTGTCCAGTGGCAGGAGGGCCGGTAACCAGAGGACCACAGATTGAAGAGAATCGGGAAAAGAACCAGAGGTGGGGAGGAGGAGAATTTATACTCCACACGAGCCCACTCCCACCCCCTCTTTATCTCCCCCATCACCATTTCCTTCTACTCCTTTCTCCCTCATGTGTTTATCCAGCTTCCCCATTAAATACATCGATAATATTCACCTAAACCACTTCCTGTGGGAGTGAGTTCCACATTCTCCCCATTCTCTGGGTGAAGAAGTTTCTCCTGAATTCCCCATTGGATTTATTAGTTGTTGCACTATGCTGATAGTGCTGGTATCCCACCACTGCCAACCATGTTGTATTATGGTGCGCGGTGGTGTCTCAACGATGTGACCTTGAGACTTGTAGATTTAAACATGAACTCTTTATCTATTTACAGATCTCAGGTTACTGTCATGCACGGCGCTGCTACCTCCATGCAGGCTGGTTCCAAAGTGTTCTCTCTGGACTGTTCTCTCAGTCTGTTACCATGTGACTTTATACATCATACCGTGGGTGGTGCTATTCTCCAGTCCCTCTCTAACCCTTACTCTGCTAACCACCTTTACATTACAGTGGCATGCAGGCACATACAACACTAGTGACTATCTTATATTGATGGCCGTTTAGTTATGGTCTCCTATCAGCCTTACCCTCCCCCACCCCAAAAGTGGAAACAACTTCTCTAGGTTCATCCTGTCAAAACTCTTTCATAGTTTTAAAGGCTTCTATCAGGTCACCCCTCAGCCTTCTCTTTTCTAGAGGAAAGAGCCCCAGCCTGTTCAGTCTTGACTGGTAGTAATAAGCTCGTAATTCGAGTGCCATCTTTAGTTACATCTTCCCCAGTGACTCAATGACAGTTTTTGCAATTATGGAGACCAGGAATGTGCTCTGTCCTCTTCCAGATAAAAGGGACGAGGCCATCTGTGCCATCATGAACCCTTCTTTCATCTTATATTCTTCTATTGTCTCCTTCTACGTTCCCTTCATCGTGACGCTGTTAGTTTACGTCCAGATATATGCCATGCTGAGACGGAGAAGGAAGCACGTGGCAGCTAAGAGGATCAGCGTTGCCATGGAGCATGAAACCCAACTGCCCATAAAGGTTGAAAGAGTAAATAACAAGCTCAAATATTAAAATGAAGGGATGTGCGTAGTGAACGTGATGTAAATGACTGAGCTTTAAACTCTAGACGCCGCAATTAAATCCTGCCCAAGTTCGCTTTGTGTAGAGGCTGCACGGGTTCAATTCGACATGGGTTAGAGTGGCTTCGATCCATTTTGTATCAGACACGCTGCCATGATGCAGAGTTGCTTTCAACCTGCCATTTAAGGGAGGATACAGGATGACTGAGGAAGTGGTGTCACCACAAGTATAGGATGTTGGTCATTTGTAGGAGGCTGCAGATTGGCAGATTGGTATAGAGGGAAATGTACATCTAACCCCGTGCTGTACCTGTCCTGGGAGTGTTTGATGGGGACAGTGTAGAGGGAGCTTTACTCTGTATCTAACCCCATGTTGTACCTGTCCTGGGAGTGTTTGGTGGGGACAGTGTAGAGGGAGCTTTACTCTGTATCTAACCCCGTGCTGTACCTGTCCTGGGAGTGTTTGGAAGGGACAGTATCTTGGTTTATTATATAAAAAAATGCTTTTCAGGGTTAAATTTCCTTGTGCAATCTTACTGTGCGTATCACATAATCATATTCCACCTGAAACATTCACTCCCTCCACCACCGATGCACAGTGGCAGCAGAGTGTACCATCTACAAGACGCACTGCAGCAACTCACCAAGCCTCCTTAGATAGCACCTCCCAAACCCATGACCATGACCATCTAGAAGGACAAGGGTAGCAGATAGGTGGGAACACCACCACCTGGAAGTTCCTCACCAAGTCATTCCTATCCTGACTTGGAAATACATTGGCTGTTCCTTCACTGTCGCTGGGTCAAAATCCTGGAGCTCCCTCCCTAACAGCAATGTGGGTGTACCTACACCACGTGGACTGCAATAGTTCAAGAAGGCAGCTCACCCCCACTTTCTCAAGGGGCAATTAGGGATGGGCAACAAATGCTGGCCCAGCCGGCGAAGCCCACATCCCATGAACGAATAATTTTTTTAAAAATGTAATACTTAAGTCAGTAATTTTGAAAGGATTTTTGCCCTATTTAATGGACAATCTCTCAATTCCAATTGTAAACAGTGGATTTTCTTTATGGCCAATATGAAGTATTTGTATCCATGTTCGTGCCTACACTGTTGCTAGGGTCGATAATTCCATTTTTTGTTTTATTTAGTTTCAGAATAAGTGCACACACCCGGAAGATGTCAAACTTTGCACTTTAATGGTCCAATCAAACAGGAGCACCAGTGTGAGTAAAAAGAAATTGGTGAGGCCTCATCTGGAGACATCAGAATCCTCGGAGCTGATCGACAAATTCCCAGTTCAATTTGAGTGGCCGAAATTTCCACTTGTCACTAAGGTCACCAATCATTCCAAAGGTCATTGATCAACTCTCTTCCCATTCGCTGCCATTGCACAGAATCTCAATGGACCCAAACCTCTTCCCACTCACTCCCATTGTACACAATCCCAATGGAACAAGCCCCTTCTCCTTCACTCCTATTGCACAGAATGTCAATAGATCAATCCATTCCCATCTCACAGAACCCTAATTCCTTTCGCTTCCATGGAGAGATTGGGATTGTTCTCCTGAGAGCAGAGAAGGTTCAGTGAGAGATTTAATCGAGGTGGGTGAAATCATGAGGGGTTCGGATAGAGTAAATAAGGAGAAACTGTTTCCTGTATCAGGAGGGTCAGTAACCAGAGGGACACAGATTGAAGAGAATCAGTAAAAGAAAGACGGGGATAGATGAGGAGTTTTTTTTTCCTTTTTACACAGTGAGTTGCTGTGATCTGGAAGGTGCTGCCTGAAAGGGCGGTGGAAGCAGATTCAGCAGGAACTTTCAAAAGGGGAATTGGGTAATTAGTTGAAGGGGAAAGATTTGCTGGGCTGTTGGGCAAAGAGCGGGCAGAAGTGTGGGACTAATTAAAAAGCTCTTTCAAAGAGCCAGCAGAGGCTCGATGGGCTTAATGGCCTTCTCCTGTGCAGTATGATCTGTGAACAAGTTAACTGCCCACACCCCATGTACAAAATGGTGACTTGGAGACAAGGGCCCTTTGTCATTCCCTTCCTTGTCTTCTCCTGTGATTTGAGTGTGCTCTGGTCTGTGCTGTTGGCTGTTGGTAACACCCATTTTCTCTTCTTTTTGGCATCCTAGACACTGGTACGAGAAGCAATCCCTTACTCTGAAGAATCTGAGGGATCCCGCTTTGTGGGGCCTCCCGAGAGGTCAAGGCCAACAGGAACTCCGCAGGCTTTCCAACTCGGGGCCACTTCCGGATCCTGCCTGATGGCTGGTAAATGGAAGGCCCCTTCCTCCATCGAGGTATCCGCGGACCCCGAGTGCGATGGCCAAGCAAGGTTCTTCAAGCAGACCGCTTTTGAGGTGCGGAGGGTGCCAGTGGCCAAATCAGCAGGGAAAGAAAACTGTCCCACCAGAAGGAGAAGAAAGCAACAAATGTTGGCGGTTGTCTGAGGTGAGTCGAGAACAAACTAGAACAATAGGTTATGTTTCACTGAGTCACAATGATCTAGAACAATAGCCCAAGATCCACAGTCTCAGTGGTCTAGAACAATTGGTTAGGTGCTGTTGTGCCACAATGATCGAGAATAGGCAAACGTCTACCGGTTCTTACAATGATCTAGAACAACAGACCGATTTCTATGTAATTACAACTATCTAGAACAATAGACGAGGTTCCATTGTGTCTCATTGATTTAGAAGAACAGGATAGATTCCATGGATCTTGGACTGTAGGCTAAATTACAAGCTCTATAACTGTGGACTAACTTCAATAGTCTTGAAATGATCTAGAAAATAGGCAAAGTTGCCTTGTGGCACAATGATCTAGAACCATAGGTTAAGTTGCATTGTAGCACAATGATTTAGATCATCAGTCCAAGTTCTATTGGTTTTGCTGTAATCTAGAACAATAGGCTGCATTCCACCAGACCACAACGTTCTAGAGCAATAGGCCAAGCTGCACGGAAATGTAATTATCTAGACTAATTGGCTGTGTATGGTGTTATCATACTCCCAGTAGATTAGTCTGAGTCCTATAGTGTTACAATGATCCGGACCAATAGGCTAAGTTGTATGGAATTGTTATGTTCTCGGATTGTATTCTATACTGATGATGTGTGCCAGGAATGTAATGTGAATTTTATCAAAGAAGTAGTAACTGCAAGTAATTAATGGAGCCCTGTTGCCATATGGTTGAGGAGCTGAGTGGGGTAGGAACCCTTTCGCGAGTCACTGCGTTGCGATGACAAATGGCCCACACATGCATTGACGACTCTTTTCCTCTCTCTCGCTCTCTGTCGGATTAGCAGGCGTCTTCATCATCTTCTGGCTGCTATTTTTCATCACTCACATCCTGAACGTCCACTGCCAGAGGTGCTACATCCCACCGGCGCTCTACAGCGCCTGCGCCTGGCTGGGTTACGTCATCAACCCCATCATCTACACGACCTTCAACATGGTGTTCCGCAAAGCCTTCATGAAGACCTTGCATTGCTGACTCTGGAACAGGGACTGACCCTGGAACAGGGACTGAAGCAAAGTCGCTGGCAACTGAGAGCCAAGCGGACCAGACCATGAAACTTGCAACTGATGTCTCCACACGAGAGACACAGGCTTTTAAGGATCCCAGACTATAAACACCTTGTCTCTGCTGTCTTCACCACACCATAACAGGAAGCCAGAATGATCCCTTCCTGCCAAAGATGGAGGAACATGAGTGTACCACACATTGGCACCTTCTGAACACGACAATAAAAGGATGAGTGCTCACACCACAATTTTATGTAGTTTACATACAGTCTCTCTACACCTAAACACCTTCCATCGCCACCTGCTCTGAGTTTAGTTGTTGCGTTCCTTACTGAAGTTCCCACTTCCTGGCACCCAAGCTAATATCCTCTGAATTTAATGCAACCCTTGATCATTGTGCCATCACGAAATGTAACGTATGGGTCATGTGGAGATGAGCAGAGAGGCATTAGGCCAAACCTAAAGGTGGCAGGTCCCTTATTTTCCGTTCATTCATGGCTGGCATTTATTGCCCTTCCCTCATTTCCCCTTGAGAAGACGATGCAGATTTGCCTTCTTGAATACCACTGAGTGGCTTGCTGGGCCATTGCCGAGGGCAGCTAGGAGTCAACCACATTGCTGTGGTTCTGGAATCACATGCAGGCCAGACCGGGTAAGGATGGCAGATTTCCTTCCCTAAAGGGCATTAGTGAACCAGATGGGTTTTTACAACAAGAATCATGATCACTGTTACTCACTTTTAATTCCAAATTTATTTAATGAACCTAATTTAAATTCCTTCCGGCCACGGTGGGATTTGAGCTCACGTCTCCTGATTATTAGTCCAGTAACATGACCACAAGGCTACTGTTCAACGCAACAGAGTTGATAAGGTGCTAATAAAAGCATATGGGTTCCTTGAGTTTAGAAATGGAGGCACAGAATATAAAAGCAATGTGATTGTACCAGAACTTGCATGACTGTTCTTTCAGAGAGCCAGCACAGTCACAATGGGCCAAATGGCCATCTTCTGTGCTCTAATTTAATGGCAACACAAGCCTTTTCTTCTCCTTAATCCACTCTTTGACAGACATAATGCCTCGAAGCAGTGAATATACTGAGAAATATACGCAATTATCCTGATTCCCGTTTGGTTAGAGATGTGACCTCTGTCCTTGTCTCACTTTACAGATTGTGATGGAAAGCTCAAATCTTTATAGATCTCTAGTCAGGCACACTGTGCTAGATGATTCAGCAAAGCTGTCCCAGAAACGAGATGGTGCCTGAAAAAAATGCCATATGCCAATCTGTCCACCATCAAGTTAGAATTTGAGGCAATAAGCGATCACTGTTTTAAAATAAACCGTTCACAGGATGTGGGCTTCGTTGGCTGGGCCAGCATTTATTGTCCATCCCTAATCGCCCCTTGAGAAGGTGGTGTTGAGCTGCCTTCTTGAACCGCTGCAGTCCATGTGGTGTAGGTACACCCACGGTGCTGTTAGGGAGGGAGTTCCAGGATTTTGACCCAGCGACAGTGAAGGAACGGCGATATATTTCCAAGTCCGGATTTCCACCTTGGCTGGAGAGGCAGAACGGGGGCGGGGGCGGGGGGGGGGGGGAGGGGGGGTGGGGGGGGTGGTGGGTGGTAGGGTGGTGGGTGGGCGGGCCGGCGCAGCCTCAGGATAAAGGGTTGGCAATTTTGGACTGAGATGAGGAGAAACTTCTTCGCTCAGAGCATTGTGAACCTTTGGAATTCCCTGCCTTAAAAAATTGTGGATGCTCAGATGTTGAGTATATTCAAGACTGAGATTGATATGTTTTTGGATATTAAGGGATATGGGGATATGTCAGGCGAGGAAGTGGAGTGAGGTAGAAGATCAGCTACGATCTTATTGAATGGCGGAGCAGGCCCTTCTGCTCCATGATGACCCCTTCTTGCCTAATAATCTATTGTCTGACTGATTAAACTTCGCCATTCAGTATAACCTTAGCAGTGCACTCAGCTAAATTGTACAGTGACACACTAAACTCAGGAGCATCTTGGGGGATGAACAATTTGAACCATTTCCTTAAGTAACATTCGTGAATCATTAAGTGCCCGGCAATGACAATTGCCAACAAGAGAGAATCTAAACATCTCCCCTTGATGTTCAATGACATTACCATCACTGAAACCCCCACTGTCAACACCCTGGGAGGATACCATTGGCCAGAAACTGAACTGGACGAGCCATATAAAATACTATCGCTACAAGAGCTACAGACTGGGAATTCTGAGGTGAGTAACTCACCTCCTGACTTCCCAAAGCCTGTCCACCATCTACAAGGCACAAGTCAGGAGTGTGATGGAATACTCTTCACTTGCCTATATGAGTGTAGCTCCCACACACACAAGAAGCTCGACACAATCCAGTACAAAGCAGCCCGCTTAATTGGCACCACATCCACAAACATTCACTCCCTCCACCACCGACGCACAATGGCAGCAGTGTGCCCCATCTACAAGATACACTGCAGCAACTCACCAAGGATCCTTTGACAGCACGTCCAAAACCTGCAACCTGCATCGCCATGAAGGACAAGGGCAGCAGATAAATGGGAACACCACCACCTGGAAGTTCTCCTCCACGTCACATACTATCCTGACTTGGAAGTATATCGCCATTCCTTCACTATCGCTGGAACTCCCTCCCTAACAGCACTGTGGGTGTACCTACAACACAGGGACTGCAGCTGTTCAAGAAGGCAGCTCACCACCACCTTCTCAAGGGGCAATTAGGAATGGGCAATAAATGAAAGAATGAAAAAACAATTTTACAACAGGACAAACCATCTTTAAGTTTTAAAAAAAAGTTTTAAATTTTAACCATACCAATTCCTAGCCCTGTGTAAGCATGTCTAGAGGATGGGGGTATGAAATGTCATACATTGATAGAGACAACTAGAAGATGGCCAGTAATCATTGATCATCCCAATAATTTCTTAGTTCCACAGGAAGATGTGTTGCATGGAGCACATCAAAGGTAACAAGCAATTCAGTTGAAGAGAATTAGCTGCTAAATGCCAACTGGAGAAGACAGGGCCTCAGTTTAATGTGTCATCCGAATGTCATCCCTCCGACAGTGCAGAATTCCCTCAGGACTCATCCTCTGACAGTGCAGCACTCCCTCAATACTGACCCTCCGTCAGTGCTGCGCTCCCTCAGTACTGACCCTCTGACCGGGCATCGCTCCCTCAGTACTGACCCTCCGACAGGGCAGCACTCCCTCAGTACTGACCCTCCGACAGGGCAGCACTCCCTCAGTACTGACCCTCCGACAGGGCAGCACTCCCTCAGTACTGACCCTCCGACAGGGCAGCGCTCCCTCAGTACTGACCCTCCAACGGTGCAGCACTCCCTCTGTACTTACCCTCTGACAGTGCTGCACTCGCTCAGTACTGACCCTCCGACAGTACTGCGCTCGCTCAATACTGACCCTCCAACAGTGCAGCATTCCCTCAGTACTCATCCTCTCACTGTGCAGCACTCCCTCAGTACTGACCCTCCGTCAGTGCAGCGCTCCCTCAGTACTGACCCTTTGACCAGTCATCGCTCACTCAGTACTGACCCTCCGACAGGGCAGCACTCCCTCAGTACTGACCCTCCAACAGTGCAGCACTCCCTCTGTACTTACCCTCTGACAGTGCTGCACTCGCTCAGTACTGACCCTCCGACAGTACTGCGCTCCCTCAATACTGACCCTCCAACAGTGCAGCATTCCTTCAGTACTCACCCTCTGACAGTGCAGCACTCCCTCAGTACTGACCCTCCGACAGGGCGGCGCTGCCTCAGTACTCAACCTCCCCACCCCTAACAGTGCAGCACACCGTCAGTACATCTTGCCTTCAGTGCTAACCCTCTAAGAGGCAGTACTCCCTCTGTACTGATCCCCGCTCCAACACTGCAGCACTCTCTCAGTACTGACCCTCCGACAATGCAGCGATCCTCAATTCTGACCCTCTGACAGTACAGCGCTCCTCAGTACTGACCCTCTGACAGTGCAGATCATCCTCAGTGCTGACTCTCTGACAGTGCAGATCATCCTCAGTACTGACCCTCTGACAGAGCAGCACTCTCTCAGTACTGGCCCTCTGACAGGGCAGCACACTCTCAGTACTGGCACTGAGGAGTGTGAGACTTGATGTTGTGCTCATGTCTTTGGAATGGGACTACAAATCTACAACCTTTTGATTCGGGGGCGAGATTACTACCCCTTGCACCCTGACTACTATTTAACTGTCGTGTCCCATGGGGGTGGCCATTTTACTTCACCATTATCATGTCTAAGTGGATGCAACATTTCACAGCTGGTTTCTGAGTCAAGTTAGTCACTTTGGATGCCCCTTTGCTTCCATTAACCAATAATTGGCTCAATCAGATGGTGGAGATGTTACATAATAAATATTCTGAGAGGCGACAATGAGTCAATGGAAACTGGGCTGCACGTTTTACAAATTGACATAGGTGCTTCAGTTAAATAGTCAGAAGAGATCAATTAGCATTATATAAAAGCTGTGGGAGCATTTGGCAGAGCTGTGTGATTGGATGGTTAGTGGAGGATATTCAGCCAGGTAAGTGGATGATGGGCCTTCAGTTGAAGACAAACAGGAAATGTTGGGAGCAATCAGCAGGCTGGGCACTATCTGTGGGGAGAAAGGAGAAAAGCAAGTAGAGTTAATGTTTCAGGCTGAGGACCTCTTATCAGAACTGAGTAAAGATAGAAATGGAATAGATTTTCAGCAAGTGGAGATGATTGCTTTCAAGATTGAAATTGATTGAAGGATGGGAGGTTTTGTGGTGTTAAGGAAATTAGTTTTGGGATAAGTAAAGAAGCAAAATGTGTCTATAGGTGTGAATGGCAGAAATTTTAAGAGCAGCTGTTGTCTGAATGCTTAAAAAAAAGTAAAAATGAAACTGGCAAAGGAAACAAAATGGGGGCAGAGATTAGTCTGAAATTGTTAAACTTTGAAGGCTATAGGTAGTGTCTGATTCGAGAGATGAAGTACTGTTCCTTGGGCTTCACTGGAATAGTGGAGCAGGCTGAGGACAGAGGTTGGAGTGACGAAGTGCTGTTCCTTAGGCTTCACTGGAATAGTGGAGCAGGCTGAGGACAGAGGTTGGAGTGAGAGTAAGGTAGAGAATTAAAATGGCTGGTAACAGTTTTTGTGAACTATTGAGGAAAAAACCCATTGTTCCCCTCATCTTTGTCATAGCACTACTATCCGTTTTTAGCATGCTTGTTACTTCCGTGGTGAGTGAGGAACCTAAAAGCTCTTGAAGCAACGTTCCCTTTGCGTTTTTGGAAATTTGAATTGCTGAGCAGCTCCTTGTCTGTCCTTCCACTAAACAAAATAGGGTGGCTCTGAATGTTTCCAGTGAGCTCAGAGACTTTTCCAAAACCATTAAAGATTCTTCGTAAATGATTCATGGAATAACATGTCCAAGAGGAAGAAGGCTATTTGTGTTGGTTTATTTGAAAGAGCTACCTTTTTGTCCTGTAATTGTGACTGGTAGTGCAGAGTCGATCCTCCTTTAATATGACTAATGTTCGTTGGAGCTGTTGGCCTCCAGCCTAAACCAGAAAACTGATTTGAAATTGAGTTAGAAATAGTTTGTGGGAGAGGGAAGGTGATGTTGGGTGTCTGTAATTAATTTCCAGTCCCTTTTTAACACGATGTAATCTCTCAGTTGAATAATGCTGTCTTGGTGGAGATATATGTTAAATCTAAATGTGCTAAGCACTGCAGTGATAGATTGATCAGGCCATTGAGCAGCTTTGCACAATTAATTTGATTTGAAATGCTATTGATTTTCCTGACAAATAACGATGCTCATTAATTTGAGTTGCTAGTCTAGAGTTCTGACTGAGTTGTAATGTTACATTATTTTACAGTGAAAAATCTGACTTTGTTCTAAATTGGATATTCTGGCTTGTTTTTTTGAGAATCACCCAATCATGTTCCCTAGTACTTAGCTTTTAGATGCTGACTGGGGTCTTTAAACATATGAATGTGATTATAATAGGTTTCCACTTATGGGGGAGACCAGATCTAGGGATCATCAATATAATATTGTGACTAATAAATCCAGTGGGGAATTCAAGAGGAACTTCTTTACCCAGAGAGTGGAGGAGAATGTGGTACTCGCTTCCACAAGGAGTAGTTGAGGTATTTAGTGTAGATGTATTTATCCATCTTTCCCCTTTAAATACATGAGGGAAATGGGAATAGAGGTATACTGAGTTAAGTGGGAGGAGGCTTCACTGGAGCATTACCACTGGTGTGGGCAGGAGGGGTTGTATTAGGTTTCCCTATGTTCCAAAGAAAATATTGATTGATATATTCTCTATGATATATATTCTAGATTCTCAATGATAACTGGGATAAAGGACTGTAGCTATAAGGATAGGCTGGGACTCTCTTGGAGAAAATAAGGCTGAGAACAGACTAGATAAGAGAGATTCAAGATCCTGAGGGGTATGGACAGGGTAAATAGTGAGAAACTGTTCCCACTCAAGAGAACACCAAGAACTAGAGGGCACAAATTCAAAATAATTGAGGGACAAGGAGTAAATGTGGTGAGGAAAATGTGTTCACCCAGAGGGTGGTTGGAGTCTGGAACGAACTTCCTGAAAGGGTGGTGGAGGCAGGTTCAACTGAGCTATTCAAAGGGAAATTGGATTGCTCCCTGATAAGCGTGCGAGGTTACAGGGATAAGGCAGAGGAGTGGGACGATGCAGAATGCTCTTTCAGAGAGCCAGTGCAGACACAACGGGCCAAGTGTTGTCCTCTTGCACTGTAAAGATACTTTTGGCATTGTATCATAGTATTTCTTGGATTGATGTGCAAATCAAAAGGTTGAATTTGAGTGGATTGTTTAGTTCTATGCTGTCAGAATTGACTTCCCCTGGTCAGTGACCCTGATAGCTTGCTTGAGATCTTTTGAAGCAATGATTTACCCGCGCACTAACATAGACAACTGGTCATAGAGGGCCCTGTGCCTTGCGGTTGTCCTCTCTACATCCGAGTAGAAATGGGTTTGGTTGACTTCTTGCATATGGGACTTGCCTCCATTAGATGTAATTAATCCTGCATTTATTTACACTGCCGTCCAGCTGAATGCTCGACCATCACCGTTGACCATCTGCAGGCTGAATAGTTTCTGCATTTGTACAGCACGGGGAGGCCGTTCAGCCCACCCTGTATGTACTGACTCTTATCTGATTAGTTCCGCTCTTGTGGTGTTCCCTGTAGCCTTAAAGTTACAGAAATAGGAATATTCGTTTTAGAATCTGTTGCTGCCATCATTTCACAAGCGTTTTTTTAAAAAAAAAGTTTCTCGTGTTGCTACGGTTTTTTCAGCAATCCCCCGTTTAAAATCTAACTCTGCTTCCATTGAACGGTTTGTGTTTTTTTTTTAAGAACTTCAATGTCCTCTTAAGCTTCTCCATTCTCAAGAGAGCAATCCCAGCTTCTCCACGTTGTACCTGTAAGAGGAAAAGCTGATACTGATTATACCAAGGACTATGAACACAGATTTTAGTTAAGAGACGGGGTGTGTAGGAAGAGGAAGAGGAAGAGGAAGAGGAAGAGGAAGAGGAAGAGGAAGAGGAAGAGGAAGAGGAAGAGGAAGAGGAAGAGGAAGAGGAAGAGGAAGAGGAAGAGGAAGAGGAAGAGGAAGAGGATTTTTATTTTTTAACACCGCGAGGGGCGGTGGAAGTGGGTGGATGAATGATTTCAAAAGTAGTGGCATTTTTTTCCCCAAGCCTCCGTTTTGATGTGATCCAATTTTTATTAACCACTCCACAGCAAACTCGAGGGTAGAATCGGAGGAGTTTATTTTACACGTACAAAGCAGGGTTTGCCACACCACACACCCCCACCCACTTTTACATTCATACAAAAGAGGGATAAAGGAAGAAGTACAGGGCAAAGACCACAGAAAATAGGAATTATTTCACTGGAGTCCAGAATCAAAGGTCCAATGATGTATTCCTTTCAGAGTCGGCAGGTTGAAGACTAATCCTGGATAATTCAATTTTCCAGTGCGCAGAACTTCTATGATGAGATTAATTAGCTTTGTAGGCACTGGTGCAGTAAGTTCCAGTAGAAACAGTGTAGATGGGGACTAGGGCCATTTAAACTTGGACAGAGTCCTGGTTCTGCTGCCACTTCTTCTATGGAAGATAGCAATCTGCTTCGCAGCTCCACAAGGCAGGGTAACTGGTTCTCCCAGCTAGGGTGGTGGGGGAATCATGTGATATGACTCCCACTTCTCCACTTTGGTTCGGACAAAGGATTTATTTATATTCCTTAGTCTGGATTCTTGATGGTTAATGTTTCAACCATTAATCATTTCCAAGAGGTTTTGGGGTCCTTTGAACTATTAGACTGGTCTTCTCTGTTGGACAGGCCTTGGCCTTAGAAATGTAATTGGTCTTTGTACAATTCCCTTGGATTTGATCTTTGCAGTCACAACAATCATTGGCATCTCTTCAGAGATAACGAAGTGGCAGCTGTTCTGAGTGCCAGGAAGTTACTTTTTGAGTCGGCCAGCAATAGCTCCAGTCATTTGTAAGCCTTCATCCAGGTTTTTTCAAACATGTAATTTAGCCATTTAAGTTTCATAAAAATAGTGAGATCTTGGCTACAGGACAGCAGAATTTGCAGGACTACAGGGGAATGGCACTAGCTGAATTGCTCAGTTGACAGATCGAATGGCCTCCTTGTGTGACAAATCTTGTTGTTGTATCTAGCAGACTAGCACGCAAGAGATTAAAATCAGGCCTCCATCTATACAAAGTGACCTGTCTGTTTCCTCAAGGCCTGAGAAAAAGGTGACTTTCCTCAGTTGGCATTGAGTTAATTTTTTGTTTCATTCATGGGGCGTGGGTGTCAGAATTAACCGCATGTAGGCCAGACCAGATAAGGACAGCAGCAGATTTCCTTCCCGAAAGGGCATTAGTGAACCAGATGGGTTCGTGGCCATCACTAAATTTTTAGTACCAGATTTTTATGGCGTTCTCATTCCACCATCTGCCATGACAGGATTTGAACCCGGGTCCATACAGCATTGCCCTGTCTCTCTGGATTACTAGTGCCATCCATTACGTGGCACCTCCACTCCCTCTCTCCTCCCACGTGTGTTGTTTGTGGGTCTAAGAAACGGAAGGAGGACTCTTGGAGCTCATCGGTGTGTTCATTATTTGTTCTATGCTGTAGATTAGATTCTAACTCTGGTTTATTTTTCTCTCAGTTTACGAGCATGGATTTGGAAATTGCGGGGATTATAGGAAGATTTTCAGATGCCATGAGCCGTGGCGGGATATCCAAAGTGGCATCTTTGGTGAAAGCTGAGAGGAGCAGATTGGAAAGTGTGACGGTTCATGTGGCGGTCACCGGGACCCCGAGAGTGGGGAAGTCTGCTTTCATTAATTCAGTCATGGGTTACAAGGATGGCGAAGATGGCGCGGCACCCACCGGCCCCGCCCAACAGGTGACAAAGCCGGCGCCTTACAGCCGGCCGGGGAACCCCAGCTCCGTGTTTTGGGAGCTGCCCAGCGTTCGGGGACCCGGCTTCTCGTCGGGCCACTACCTGAAGACGGTGGAGGTCGACAAGTACGTCGGCTTCTTCATCCTGTCGTCGACGTGGTTCACGTGGGAGGTCGCAGCCCTTGCCAGCGAGCTCAGGCGGATTGGCAAGCAGTTCTACCTCATCCGCACCAAGATTGACTTGGGCCCTCCTGGCTACAGGGAGAAGAAGTTCGTTGAGGACGTCCTGAATGTTTTCACCGTCGACTACTTTGCAAACCTGGACATTGAATACGCGATTGCTCACTTCTTCTGTGTCTCCTCCCACCAGGTTGACAGGTTCGACTTTCTGGAATGCGTCCAGGCTCTGCAGAGAAATTCCTCTCCTCCACTCCAGAAACACGCCCTGCTGCTCTCCCTGCACTACTTGGCCAACAAGATGAAGCTGAAGGACTCCCTGAGGGAGTTCATTCCGGTGTCGGCGATCTACAGCTGCCTCATCAACCCCATCCCGGTCGAGCAGCTTCCTTACCAGGCCAATGTCCACTTTCTGTACAACGAGATCCGGCTTTACCGCGTCCTGTTAGAGCTGGACTACCCAGCCTTGAGCAAAAGGGCCAAGCTGATTCGCCGGCCGACCTTTGTCCTCTCGGATGAGATCCAGACCACGATGGCGAGAATGCTGACGGAAAAGGGCGTCTCGGTGGAGCTGCTGAAGTGGACGAAGATAAACGTGTCAGTCCCGCACAGCTACGTGAAGTGGATTCCCTTCCTCGAGACCCTGCCTGGAGGGAAGCTTGTTGGATACCATGCTGCAGAAGTTTACGGACGATGCCTACCGTGTTCAGAGGAAAATGGAGGATGTACTGAAGGGTGAATAACATTGTTTGAGGCCCAAAAATCTAATGGTGTTTGGTACACATGAAGGGAGAGGAAACCTCAACTTCAGTATCAAAGGCCAACGTTGGTATCCTCTGGTGGGTGACGCGGCTTAATTCCCTATTCTTCTCCTCCATAGTCTGCAATGTAACCTTGTTGCAGAGGCATTCCATGCTCTGCCAGTCCAAAAGATTGTTAATGCACAATGCCTTCTATTCAGATACAAAACATAGCCGTTTCATCGCAAGACCTTCACCTGTCACAACTAACTAAATGAGATTGGCTTGCAGATGAAATTCTACTTGGCAGTCCACATGGGCATGGGCCAAAATTGAAGGCTAGGCACTACAAGACTCGTATTTCACTGCAGCTGGTAGCTGCCATGCTAGGTGGGTGTGAGGTTTTGCCTAAGCACATTACTGCAACCCTCCAGCTGTTGTCAATGCAACATATTGACTGACCCTCTTTGTCTGAATGAGCAACATACAAAAGAAAACACATCTGGGTTAAGTTTAAGCTGTATTGTACATCCAAGTGTTGATGCAATATTGGGGATCATTTCTTCTATCCTTCCCATGTTAAAAGTAGCAATAGCTCTTGTAGATGTTGTAATAGTAAACACCATCATTTAACAGCCAATGACCGTCTCTGGAAGCCCTAGTGTAGATTGAATTGCTGACTCTCCACTTTTAAAGATGATGGGCGTGATATTTTTGACTTAAACCTGAGTCCAGTGTGGTTGTCGAGCAACACTTCAATTTTTAAAAAAAATTGAACCTTTGTTTCAAGCACATAAACACTAATTGAGGCCAATATTTTGGCAGAATGGCTGACTATTGACGGCACTGCTTTGTTTTCCTCTCCTCCCAACAGGAGGAGGTAGTAGAAACTTGTCACTGCAGGGGGAGTTGGTGGGTGAAAGGCCAGGATTCAATAAGGAAATGCCAAATGTGTGCAAAAGAAATGAAAGATGTGATTTCTGAGCAATGCAAGTAAACTCACTTTTTTTGCTGAAAATGTAAACAAAGCTGTTTCTTGTACGGATTACAGCTGAGTGAGTCTCATTTTATTTCACGAAAGGAATGCTATTGGGAGTGTCAAAATTCGCACAACTTAACGTTTCAGTCTATTTCCAGTTGATAACTGAACCCACTACGGTTATTTGAGGAACTTCAGAATTTAAATAAAATTATTAATGTGTACAGTGACTGTTATCTGACTTTGCAAAGTAGCTTTAGTGAAGGGATTAACTGCAGTTGAATTTTTTTAAAAAAATGAATTTATAAAAAAAAAGCTTCAACATTTTGTTAACTGCTGCATGAAACCTGTTTGTCATCCACTTTTTCATTTTCCTGTTGAAGAATTTCCTGTAAATACTGATTTCATAAATGCAGGTTTGTATGTGGGTCATCAAAGACTTTTGTGTTAGAGCTGTCTGTCACTCGTGAGGAATTGATTTATTAAAATGAATAACTTATGCAATTTATCCTGGAGTCAGCTACCTTGGAATTTGTTTCTCTATGCTAACTGTGTAGTTCTGTTTCTGTAAAACTGGATTAGGTATACACACGTTCCCAAACCCTGGATAACTTTAAAAGCAATTTTTGTTTAGATTTGCAGCATAGTGAAGCTATTTGGCCCATGTCTGTGCCAACTGGGATTGGTCCCTAGCCTTGTGGGTTACAGCATGACACGCAGATTTCCAAGTGCACTTTTTGGGGAAGTGGTGGTGTAGTGGTATTGTCACCAGGCTGGTATTCCAGAGACCCAGGGTAATGCTCCGGGACCTAGGTCCAAATCCCAATGGTGAAATTTGAATTCAATTTGCAAAAAAAAAAAGTAGACCCCATGTCTGACCATTTTTCTTGTTGTAAAGTCCCATCTGGTTCACTGACCTTCAGATGTCCTTGTCCTTATCTGGCCTACATGTGACTCCAGATCCACAGCAATGTGGTTGACTCTTAATGTCTGAACAAGGTCAATTAGGGATGGGCAATAAATGCTGACCAAGCCAGCGATGTCCACTTCCAATAAATGTGTATAAAGTTGCTGTCTGTACCCATCACATATGAATTTCTAAAAATTCATTCATGGGATGTGGGCTATGCTGGCTGGGCCAGCATTTATTACCCATCCTTAGTCGCCCTTGAGGGTGGTAGTGAGCTGCCTTGAACAGCTGCAGTACCTGTGGTACAGATACACCCACAGTGCTGTTAGGGAGGGAGTTCCAGGAGTTTGACCCAATGACAGTGAAGGAATGGCTGATATATTTCCAACTCGGGATGGTGAGTGACAATGATGGCAACTTCCAGGTGGTGGTGTTCCCATGTGTCTGCTGCCCATGTCCTTCTAGATGGTGGTGGTTGTGGGTTTGGAAGGTGCTTTGAAGGGGATTTGGTGAATTCCTGCAGTGCGTCTTGTAGATAGTAGCAGCAGTGTGTACCATCAGTGGTGGAGGGAGTGAATGTTTGTGGATGGGGTGCCAATCAAGCGGGGCTGCTTTGTCCTGGATGGTGTCGAGCTTCTTGAGTGTTGTGGGAGCTGCACTCATCCAGACAAGTGGAGTATTCCATCACACTCCTGACTTGTGCTTTGCAGATGGTGGACAGGCTTTGGAGTCAGGAGATGAGTTACTTGTCACATGGTTCCTGGCCTCTGACCTCTCGTAGCCACAGTATTTATATGGCTAGTTCAGTATCTATGCCCATCTAATCCTTCTGCCAATGACATTAAATTTGTCTCCTGGTTGTTGAAGGACACCAACATTCCCCTTGGTGAGGTCAATCTGTGGGCAATGGTGGGCAGGTAGCAAATGATCCATTCAGAGGGGTGTCTTCACTTGGTGTACCTTTCTCTTTGAAGGCCAAGTGACAGGTTCTGTCTCGGGCATTGCACCATGAAGCTGCCAAATGACATTGGGGATTGTTGCCACTGGCCATTTGTGGCATAGCATGCCAACCTAAAAGAATTGACTCCCAGGTGCAATTGTCGATGGTTAGGGCCTTCGTGTCATGGCTACAATTATCCCTGAACCATTGCTTTGGTTGTCCACTAGTAATTTAGGTCCATGTACCTTGCTACACGGAAGGTCCTTGGGAGTGTGGCCATCTTCCATTGTTATAACCACAGCCGGTGTTGATTGCTGAGCAAACCAAATCTCAGGGAAACTTGTCTTATGGACTATACCCTTTGTTTTGTATTCTGAAAACAAAGCGATGTACTGATCTTAGTAAGAAGTCCAGTAATGCTTTTACTTTTATTTCTTAAAATCCCAAAAGTTTTATTAGCAACAATAAAAGGAAACCTAAACACACAAGATTAGTTACACCATTAATGTTAGTTTTTTAAAAAACATTCCCCAAAGAAAGGAAAATTCTACTTGGTCAATCCTACAAGTAAACACCTCCCAGGCAACACCTCCCAGGCAACAGTCCCTTTATAGATGGTTAACTATAAAATCCAGTAATATTACACAAGGTGAAGTGTTGTAGCTTTAATAAAGGCATAGCACATGACCTCTAACCTCTTCCACTCTACGTTGGAATCCACTTCAGAATAAAACTGCTTGTTGCAGCCCAGGACTTTTCTGTTGACTGAATGGCCGGTTCAAATGGCAAACTCTCCGGGCCCAGAGCTCCAGCTATCTCTAATCCTAAACTCTTTCCCCTTCCATCCCAGTTCCATTGTTCTCACACCTCTTTGAAACTCAAATCCATCCACATATAAAATCTTTTTATGTTTCTGTCTTGTCTTTGCTTTTGCGGTCAATAAAATCTACCTATGGAACTCCCTGCGAAATGTAAAGATGTTTTTTGGCATCTCTGATTCCCCTTTGATATTCAAACAAACTCTCAACTTCTCGAAAAACGCAAATTTTAGATCTAACCTAGTTACTTGTCCCTCAAGCTAAACACCGCTATCCTTTACATCTTTCAAAACCTCAAGACAACCTGACTCCTATTAATCTCCTACATGCACCTGTGCGAGTGTGCACCCACTGACACTGTTTGAGTACCAACACACTTAGGCAGTCCTCTCAAATACAGAGCTCCTGAGGGAAATGGGTACTTCATATCCACTCTGCATCATGGCCCTCTTCATTACAGATAAAATGCCTAATTTTGTACACTACTTACGTTCTACTCCTTGGTCTCCTCTGTTCCAAAGAAAGCGAAATAGGTAACATTTCCTTTAGTGGAAGGGCCAGATTTAAGGTGAGATCGCAGCCAATAAATTGCGTTCCATTTTAGATAAGAAGCCTGCGAGTTTGAAGTGGGTGTGGAGGATTCTGACGACTAAACCTCAAATATTTGCATATTGGCGAATAAATAATATTATTACCAAGTTGGTGAGTCCCTCTGGGTATCGTCTATGCTAGCAGAATGATTTAATATGCTACACAATCAGCACATTTGGCATCTTGACTTCCCAGCGTATGGTGTGTTTGGGGGGGAAAAAATCTTAAAATGAGTCTCAAATATCCAACCATCTCTATGCAGAATCCCTCAAAAGCATAATTATGCGTAATTATTCCTGCAGTTTATTTTTTAAACTAAAAAGGCCATCCAACCCCAGCTTCCTCTTCCCAAGCCAGTATGCCCAGTGGTGAGGCGCAAATCACTCCAAACCCACTCTGTTACGCAGGACAGGTCTTTCATATGCCTGATACCAGACTCCGGAAGCAACTGCTGTACTCAGAACTCAATGGAGGCAGGAGACGCTTCAGTGACACTTATTTCCCCCCCTTTCCCACCCCCCAAGTAACACCGACTCATGGGAGTCCCTGTCCTGTGACCGACCAAAATGGATGGAGGAGGTTCTTTTGTGAAGGTGAAGCCCAGGTGTCCGAGAGAGCGCACAAACCCGTGGACGAGCCATCCGCCCCACCCTTCAATCTCCAGCTGCCGCTGCATGTGGCACAGTCTGCAGATCGTACGCTGGGCTTCTCAGCCACCATAGAACCCATCGGACTGGAGTGGAAGCAAGTCATCCTCGAACCTGAAGGGCTGCCCAAGTAGGAGATGTTAAATCACTACACAAATAATCACCTCCTTTCAAAATATTAAACAGGAATTTTATCCAAATAAACATTTTAAAGTTTTCCCCTCTAGCATTTCATTTAAATAGTTTTGAAAAGTAATGCACGCACTGATGAGGGTTGAACCAGAACATTCAGTGACTCGTCTGTCTCAGTGCCATTATATTCCAGCTGCCAAGGCGCCTTTGATATATATTTAGACAGTGAAAATACAGCTGTAAGTAAATGGATATTGAGTCTTAAACCCAAAGTGCTGGAAGAGGTTGAGACCTTTTGAATGGAAACTCCGATGGGGAATTCGGGAGAAACTTCATTTCCCAGCGAGTGGTGAGAATGTGGAAATCGCTACCACGGGGAGGGGTTGAGGTGGATAGCATAGATATGTTTAAAGGGAAGTTGGAGAGACATTAGAGAGAAAGGAACAGAAGGATGTGGTAAGGGGGTGGGAGGAGACTCATGTGGAGCAGAAATACTGGCATGCAGCAGATGGGCCGAATGGTCTGTTTCTGTGCTGCTGTCGTGTAGAAAAGTCGGCCCTTTCAAATAAAAACCCTATGGATAAATTTAATCATGTGAAATGTGTAATTTTTTTAAAGCCTCAATTTGTATGCTAGAAGTTTTAATGATCTGAAAAAGCAAATGGAAATTTGTGTAGAAAGGTTTTGGCTATATGTAGGAAAAGAGACTTTAACATTTTGTTCAATAGTAGGGTATAAGGCCACAGATGATAGTCCATGAGCCATTACCGCTTAGAAGGGAGGCCATTTGGCCCATCGAGTCCATACTGGTCCTCTGTAGAGCAATCCAGTCAGTCCCATTCCCTCCACTCTATCCCCGTACCCCTGCAAGTTTATTTCCATCAGGTTTCCACCCAATTTCCTTTTGAAATCATTCATCGTCTCTGCTTTCACCACCCTCGTGGGCAGCGAGTTCATTACCACTCGCTGTGTAAAAAAGTTCTTCCTCACATCACCCCCGCATCCCCTGTGCAAAACCTCAAATCTGTGTCTCCTGTACCTCGCTAATGGGAATATGTTTACTTTGTCTACTTTATCTAAACCTGCCCTAATCTTATTCACCTCTAACAGTGGAGATGTTAACATTTTTCCCCATAGGAAATATTGACATGATTGGAACATTAGAACATAAGAAATAGGAACAAGAGTGGACCATTCAGCCCCTCGAGCCTGCTCCGCCATTCGATAAGATCATGAATGATCCTCTTGTGTTTCGATTTCTACATTCCCATCTAACCCCGGTAACCTTTGATTCCCTTGCCTCATAAGAATCTGTCCACCTCCGCCTTAAATATATTCATTACTCCGGCTCCACCATCTTCTGAGGCAGAGAATTTGAAAGTCGCACAGCCCTCTGAGAGAAAAAAAAAGTTCCTCATCTCTGTCCTAAAAGGGCGACTTCTAATTTTAAAACAGTGCCCCCTAGTTCTGGACTCACCCATAAGAGGGAACATCCTTTCGACATCCACCTTGTCAAGGCCGTTCGGGATCTTGTATACACTTCAATCAAATTACCCTGATTTTTGAATACAAAGCCTGACTGTATACCCAGCATAGCTTGTTGGCTAGCAGCCTGGCCGCAGGGTCAGAGGCTGTAGATTCAAGGCCCAGTCCAGTGACTCGAGCCCACAAGCTGGACTGACACTCCTGATGCAGTGCTGAGGGAATGCTGCACTGCCATATGAGGCTTTTAACCGAGGACCCCCCGTCTGCCCTCTCGGGTGGATGTAAAGGATTGCAAGGGTACTATTCCAAAGAAGAGCAGGGGAATTATCCCTACTGTGCCATGAGCATTTATCTCTTGGCCAATGACACTGAAAAAAGCAGTAATCACATTGGTAATCCGACAATGCGACAGTGCTTACACTTCAAAAGTACTTCATTGACTTGTAAAGTGCTTTGGGATGTCATGAAAGGTGCTTTATAAAGGCAACATATCTACCAAATTGTTTAGAATAGATAAGAGTTGTGTATTGCTGAGGAGACATGCTGCAAAGATTTTCGTCTTGCACTTAGCAGATTGGTCAAGGTGTTACTTTGGACAATGCACCAAGGGAACTGTTTCCCCTCAGGCTTTTGTTTAATTCAAAAAAAGGCGTAATGCCTGGACATGTTCCTTTTGCCTGCAGAGGACAGGTTCCTCTTTCTGAATATATATCGCTTCTGCTAAATCTTCTTGATCGGAACCCGTGTCCCCTGAGCGTTAGCCTGGACCACTGGATTACTAGCCCAATGACAGTACCACTACACCGCCATCTCCCCCGAAACTCTTTGGGCTACATTTAAGTTTTTAGTGGGTGGTTGCACTTCAAGAAAGTTTAGTGACTCTTGATGGCTTGTGTTAACAACTCTTGTTTGGACATGGAGGCAATTATTTGGCCTTGATCAACCATCCTGGCGTTGACCGTTGATTAACTTGCCTTCGATATTTCCTCCCAATTTTTCAGCAATTAGATGAGGTTATGTTCTTTTTTAGCCATCTTAATGCTTTTTAAGGAAATATGTCCTCTTTTTCAATCCTCTTAATTCTTCTTAAGAAGATATTTTCCCTTTTTCCATATCTTAATGCTTTTTAAAGAAGATATTTTCCTTTGTTCAATTATCTTAATGCCTTTTGAGAAATGCTCTCTTTTTCAGTCATCTTAATGCCTTATAATATGCCGCCTCCATGCATTTGAGGAGATATTTGATCATCTTAATGCCTTTTAAGAAGCTTTTCAAAATTCTCCAGATTTTGGGAAGGTTCCATTAGGTAGGCATACAGCAAATGTGATTCCTTTATTCAAGAAGGGAGGGAGACAGGAAGCAGGAAACTACAGGTTCGTTAGCTTAACATCTGTCATAGGGAAAATGTTAGAAGCTATTATTAAAGATGTTACAGCAAGGCATTTAGAAAAACGGAAAGCAATCAGGCAGAGTCAACATGGTGTTTTGAAAAGGGAATCATGTTTAACCAATTTATTGGCGTTCTTTGAAGGAGCCACATGTGCTATGGATAAAGGGGAACCGGTAGATGTGCTGTACTTAGATTTTCATAGGACATTAGATAAAGTTCCACACAAACGCTATTGTGGAAAATAAAAGCTCATGGGTGTAGGGGTGTATTGGCATGGATAGAAGATTGGCTGGCTAACAGAAAACGGAGGGTAGCCATAAATAGATCTTTCTCTGGTTGGCAGGATGTGACGAGTGGTGTACCGCAGGGATCAATGCTGGGACCTCAACTTTTTACAATTTATATAAATGACTTGGATGAAGGGGCAGATGGTTTGGTGGCTACATTTGCTGCCGACACAAAGATAGGTAGGAAAATAAGCTGTGAAGAGGACATAAAGAGGTAGACATAGATAGGTTAAGTGAGTGGACAAAGACCAGGCAAATGGAGTACAATGTGGGCAAATGTGAAATTGTCCATTTTGGCAGGAAGAATAAAAAAGAAGCATATTATCTAAATGGTGAGAGATTGCAGAGATCTAAGATTCTGGATGATCTGGGTGTCCTAGTGCATGAATCACAAAAGGTTAATATGCAGTAATTAGGAAAGCTAATAGAATGTAATAGTTTATGCGAGGTGAATTGAATACAAAAGTAGGGAGGTTATGCTTCAGTTGTACAGGGCACTGGTGAGACCACACCTGGAGAACTGTGTACAGTATTGGTCACCTTATTTAAGGAAGGTTGTAAGTGCGTTGGAAGCAGTTCAGTGAAGGTTTACTAGACTAATACCAGGAATGGGTGGGTGTCTTATGAGGAAACATTGGACAGGTTAGGTTTGTATCCGCTGGAGTTTAGAAGAGTAAGAGGTGACTTGATCGAAACATTTATGATCCTGAGGGGTCAGTGGATGTGGAGAGGATGTTTTCTCTTGTGGGAGAATCTAGAACTGGGGGTCACTATTTAAAAATAAGGGGTCGCTCATTTAAGACAGAGATGAGGAGAAATTTTTTTCTCTCGGAGGGTGGTGGGTCATGAAACTCTCTTATTTGAATGGCAGTGGAAGCAAGGTCTTTTAATATTTTTAAGGCAGAGCTACATAGATTCTTGATTGACAAGGGTGTGACAGGTTATCAAGGGTAGGAGGAGGTTACAATCAGATCAGCCATGATTTTATTGATTGGCGGAGCAGACTTGAAGGGTCTTGTGGCCTACTCCTTCTCCTAGTTCATATGTTTGTATATGTCCTCATTTTGGTTATCTTAATGCATTTAAGAAGATATGTTCTCTTTTTCAGTCATCTTAATGCCTTCTGAGAAGACATGTTCTGTATCTTAATGCATTTTAGAACATTTGTCCTCTTTTCCAGTCATTTGGGAAGATGTGTTCTATTTATCAATCATCTTAATGCCTTTAGAGAAAACATGTCCTTTTTAGTCATCTCATGGCCTTTTAAGAAGATGTGCTCTCCTTTTGCGAATGCCTTTTAAGATGTTCTCTTTTTCAGTCATCTTACTGTCTTCATCTTCTTGTCTTTTGAGAAGATAGGTCCCCATATCCTTTAACATGTTAATGCCTTTTTGCGACGCATTTTTGGGGAAAGGGGCTTGTAATGGCGGGAGGGGCCGAATAATCACCCCAACCACGTGGTCCTCATTTTGAATTCCGACCGTTGGCGGGAAAGCTCGAGCCGCCCGCCGCGGGGTCTGGAGGTCGTGGGGAGCTGATTGGACGGCGGGCCGCCGCCGCGCGATGGGCGAAGCAGAAACGCCCGCCGTGATTGGTGGCGGGGGCGTGGCGATGGCTGTCCCCGCCCCCTCCCTGCGGCCGCCCCAGTATTTAAGCCGTTAGATGGAGGGGGAAGCGACGCCATTTGAGGATGTGAGGTGGAGGGGCTGGTCATGGAATAAAGTAGAAATAAAACATTATAAGAGGGAACACAGTTTTTGAAATAAGGTTACTCTAATCAGGAGAGGCTCCCCTTTGTTTTAAAAAGTGAAATAAAAGGCAGCCAGGACCTCATTGGGATGCCAGTTTAGGCAGGGTCAAAGGTCACCCAAAAATTGGCCAACTAATGTGGCTCTGACTTCATGTCAGAACTGTTGGACTTAAATGAAAAGTTTCCCTCTTAAGAGGAAAGATAGGCTTTAAGAGATAGGAGAGGTTGCGACGTAGTAATAGAGCAAGTCAGTGAAGCGTATCAGGTTGGAGGTAGGCAAGTGACCAGTGGCAGGCTGAAGAGTTGAAATAAGGCAGTAAAGGGTCTCAGAGCACCAAAGGTCCAGGTAAGACGAAATGGCAGGATCATCATCACCACACCATCATCATTGCATGTGGGGCAAAAGGGAGAACGGCGCCAATTTCACTTGGGATTCGCCGAGTGCCCCTCGCTCAAAGGGAGCCAGGGCGACGCCCTGGAGTGAATTGCTTTGGCGTTGCACCCTTCAGCCACCTTGCAGAGCCCTGGCCAACGTTGACGCGTGGGAGATTTGGGTGCCCCACACCCGAAACGCTGCAAGCTGCCCCGCTGGCGGCAGCAAGCAATAAAGGGCGGCGAATGGCATGTCGGTTCTCCCCTTGCGAGGGAGGTGCTGTTTTAAGAGTAGGGAGGTTTTGCCCCCATTATAGAAGGCCTTGGCGAGACCACGCCTGGAGCACATGTGCACAAGTTTCAGTCTCCTTAGCTAAGGAGACTTGCCTTTGGTGGGGATGCGGTGAGGGTTCACAAGACTGATCCCTGGGATGCTGGCATGGGGGTGAAGCGCAGAATGGCCTCCTTACTCATTCCGTGAATCCCTACGAGAGGGCCGTCCTACGAGGTGAGATTGAAGTAGGAGAGCCTGTTACCGCTGGAGTTTGGAAGAACGGGAGGTGATCTGATTGAAACTTTGAACATTCTTCGAGGGTTTGACAGGGTCAGTGCCGACAGACCGTTTCCCTCCTGCGGCTGTAAAGTTTAGAATGGGGGCGGCGGGGGCGTCACAGTCTCAGGGTGAGGGGTAGTCGATTTTGGACTGAGATGAGGGAAATTCCTTCACTCGGAGGGTTGTGAATCTTTGGAATTCTAACCCCCTCACCGAGAGCTGTGGATGCTCCGTCGCTAAGTCGATTCAAGTCTGAGACTAATTGGATTTTGGGCGCGAAGGGATAGGGCGGGAAGGTGGAGTCGAGGCAGAAGATCAGCCGCCATCCTAATGAATGGGGAATGGGGGAGGGGGGCAGGCCCGAGGAGCTGAATGGCCTCTCCCTGTGCTGCCGAATGGCCTGTTTCTGTGCCCTATATCCTGAGTGGTTTCCGACAAGTGCCCCGGTTCCTTCTGCTAACACCCCTCATGCGAAAAACCGACAGATTTGTAATAGCAGGCAGACCTTTAAACAATAGTGAATAAAAACGGGGCTCATGAAATAATTCATTATTTAGGAAGTAAATAGGAAGGGAAACCCCCGTTTAAAAATCACACCATCGTAACTTATATTGACTTTCATCATTCTCTCAACCAAAATACAGCCGCTGACTCCCTCCCAAACCGGAGCTCAAATTCAGTGGTATTGTGGTCATCCTTTGCAAGGCAGTCATTGACTGTTGGATGATTAACAAATCCCCCCGGTTGTCCCTCCTCTCTAAATCTCGCCTGGCCTGTTCCCGAGCCAGTTTGAAAATATCCTGTTCTAGAAAAACTGTCCTGACTGTGTTCTAGAAATTTGAGACCGCGAGTAGAGTGCTGGTGTAGTGTTGTGGGTTTAAACTGCTCACCCATGTATGTGACGATGATGAGGAAAGCGCGCAGGTGGCTCCTGCATTATTTCATGAGCCCCATTTTTATTCACTACTGTTTAAAGGTCTGCCTACTATTACAAATGTGTTGGTTTTTGGCATGTGTTAGCAGAAGGAACTGAGACACTGGTAGGAAACTACACAGGATCATACGGCACAGAAACAGACCAGTCAGCCCAACCAGCCCATGCTGCTGTTTATGCTCTACTCGAACCTCCTCCTATATTTCTCATCCAAACCCCTCTATACGTTTCTCCATCATGTGTTCATCCAGCTTCCTCCTTAAATACATCTACACTATTCACCTCAACCATTCCCTGTGGGAGCGAGTTCCACACTCTCTCCCACTCTCCAGGTAAAGGAGATTGTCCTGAATTCCCCATTAGATTTCTTGGTGACTGTCTTATATTGACAGCCTCTGATTATGCTCTTCCCCAAAAGCAGAAACGTTCTCTCTGTATCCACTCTTATCGAAACCTTTCATCATTTTAAAGACTTCTACCAGGTCACCCCTCAGCCTTCCATTTTTTCCATAAGAGACCCAGCCTGCCAACCCTTGCCTGATATATATACCCACGCATTTCTGGAATCATCCTTGTAAATCTTCCCTGCGCCCTCTCCAGTGCCCCTGTATCCTTTTTATAATATGGTGAACAGTTCTACACACAGTACCGTAAGTCTGGTCTAATCTCACTTTGATGCTGGTTCAGCAGAACTTCCCTACTTTTCAAATCTAGCCCTCTAGAGATAAAGCCTGGTGTTTGTTTGCTTATTTTTATGGTCTCGCTAACCTGTGGCACGGTTTTCAATGATTGACATATTCGTAACCGAGACCCCTTTGTTCCTCTACTACACCTAGACTGCCATCTTCCAAGTAATTCGTGACCTCTCTGTTCTTCCTACCGAAATGAACTACCTCACATTTACCTGTGCTGAACTTTATTTGCCAATTATTTTCCCATTCTGCAAGTTTGTTGCTGTCCTCCTGTAATTTGTTGCAGCCCTCCTCAGTACTGACTCTTTCCCCCAGCACCCCCCTGCCAATTTGGCGTCAGAGGCAAATTTAGAGAATGCATTGTGAAACTATTCCGATACTCCCGAGACTGATATAGTGCCGGATATAGCAGAATATATATATTTCTGCTATTCCCCAAGACCTGCCCCAGTTTCAGTAGTATAATGCAGTCTTCCCTAGTTGAATATCTGATGAGAGAGTGATCGCCTCCAAGCTTTTATTCTCATTCACGGGACATGGGCACCGCTGGCAAAGTCAGGATTTAATGCCCTCCCCTAAATTGCTCCTTGAGAAAGTGGTGGCGAGTTGCTGCCTTGAGTATAACTGAGAGGCTTGCTAGGCCATTTCAGAGGGCAGTTAGGAGTCAACCATATTGTTGGGGCCTGGAGTCACACGTGGGCCAGACCAGGTAAGGTTGGCAGATTTCCTTCCCTAAAGGACATTAGTGACCCAGATGGGTTTTTACAACAATCAGATAGTTTCATGGTCACCGTCACTGAGACTAGCTTTCAATTCCATATTTATTTAATGAACTGAATTTAAATTCCATCCTGCCATGTTAGGATCCAAACACACATCCAGGCCTCTGGATTGCTTGCTAGCCTAATAGCATAACCACCCAGGCAATCCCGTTTTATAAAAGTCTGAAGGAGTTCTTCCAAATGACCCTTGTGACACCAGTTGTTGAACATTCAACATTTTGACCGATTTACTGATGGATGAGACAGTAATCTAGAGGTTATTACTTTTGTTTTTGCTTTTTAATTTAGGCCCTAGCTGCTCATGCTCCCTGAGCAGAACCTCTTACACGATAATACCTGTGTAGCTGGTACCTACATGAACCACGATAACTGGGCCCTCTCCCTCCCTCTCCACATTACTCTCCAGCCCGAGGAGATGTCCTTAAATCCATTACTGAGCAGGCTGCACAGCATTCGGGACTCACACCCTTGGCTACTGTCCCCGACTGTTCCTACACTCTGTTCTCTCCGCCACCCACCATCCCCAGCTTGAATGGTCCCCTGTAACTCGGTACCATGGTCACTTTGCTCATACACCAAGCAGCTGTCCTCATGGCTCCAAGAACTTTGAATTTATTGGACAAGTGCAAAGTGCTACCTTCTTGATACCCAAACCTTTATCACCAGTAGTCACACCCTGCCATCCCTGACCACAGACTAAATCTGATATTATGTAACTTAAGGAGAGTGGTTGCTTGCTGAATCAAATTGTCCAGGCAACTTTCTCCCTATTGTCCAAAGTTCAGGCTCCAGCTCAACAACTCTGAGCTGAAGTTCCTCGAGCTGCACTTACTGCAAATGTTGTTGTTGTGGATCACATTCGTGCCTATCAACTTCCAAATGCTACGGCTGCAACACATCATATCAAGTCAATTCTGACCTGGAAGTTGCTCAATATCAGAGAATTTCCATCATTTTCCATTTTTATTGCATATTTTCAGCATCCACAGTATTTTTGCTTTTCTTTGACCAGGGGAATGTGAGAATATGGAAATCGTTATATTAAGAGTTTGCGAAGCATGTCAGAGCTGGGAACTCATGGGTACAACCACACCACAAATACACCGTCCACCAGCTGTATGTAGACAGGGATTCACTTGGTCATCCCATTTACTGACACAAGAACACAGTCACGTCAGAGGGAGACCATTCAGATACTTTATATGCGCGGAGGGATCCAATCAGTATTTCCACTAGTTAACACTTCAGCTTTAAAAGTTCAAAGCAATTGATATACAATCAATTGGTGATGAGGAGCTGTTTAAATGTTCTGTTTGCAAGAAAAGACACATTCGTTCACGCCGCCTGCTAAGAATCCAGTGAGTTCACATTTGACATTGAGGGTTTTTTCCTGCTGTTAATCAAGTCCAGGATAGAACTACGGATACTGTGTCAACTGACTTAACCATTTTATATCCAGGGTTCAAATCGTAATCAGACCACAAAAGATGATGTTGTATTCGATGAAACAGGTTGTCAATGGCGGTGGGACTTACCCAGCATTCACCGAGAGGCAGAATGTGCCCTATCTGTACAACAGGCGATTGTTGCGCAGGCGCAGTGTCGCTCTGACTGGAGCATGCGCAGTGCAGGTGTTCGGATGGGCTGGTGTCGGAGCCGCAGGGAGACAGAAACTGACTGGAGGCGGTGAGTGAGTGAGGCCGAATGGAGCCGGCGGGTCGGGGGAGAGACTTCAGAAACACCCGGCATTGGCCGCAATCCCGGATCACAGACTCCATGTCCCGTGTTTGCAGCTCTGGGGCTTCTTCCCGGTGACAGAGCCGGGTTCAGGGGATGAGGCTCCCAAGCGGGAGATTCAGAAACTACGGGGAGACCGCGGGCCTCCCGGGGGCTCAGAAACTGGGGGGACGGACTCAGGGTCCGGGTAAGACCCACCCGGGAGGGTTCCCCCTCCTGTGTCCCGCCCGGCGGCAGCTGGGTTCCCGCCTGAGACCCCGAATCAGAGACACAGGAGCTGGAGAACTAAACCAAGGCAGAGAAGAGGGAAGGAGAAAACTGGGAGAAACTGTTTTCAGATGCAGGAGTTTGTAACCAGAGGACACAGATTTATGATTTTGACAACAGAACCAGAGGGGGTGATGAGGAGAATATTTTTACGCAGTGATTTGATGTGATCTGGAATGCACACACTGACGGGGTTGGAAGCAGATAAAATAGCAACTTTCAAAGGGAATTGGATCAATAAATGAAGAGGGGAAATTTGGCAGAGTTATGGTGAATGGGACTAATTGGACGGTTCACTGATCTTTGTGACATTCTGAATTTTCCTCTCCTGAGGTTTTAACATTTGATCTTTTCAATCATAATGTGTCTCAAACAGAAGATTTAAAACGTTGGTTTCTACGAGCTGTCAGATCTGTTTCCTGTGTGTTTGTGCAACTTGGGAACTGCAGGCAAGGGTGAGAAGGAACCGATTCTTTTCAGTTCCTCAGATGCACCATTATCACCTCAGATAACAGAAATCTCTGGAGTTCCCCATGTCGTCATTGCCCTCCCCTTGGGTACAACAGCACTCAGTCAAGTGGAGTCAGTCACACGTGTCTCTGTCATGACATTTCCACTCCTATTTTATCACACACCTCCCTGTGACACTCACCATAACACAGAAACCCAAATATCATTGCTTCCTTACACCTTGTCCTCCTATTACAATCGGATTTTTATTCTGCCTCTTTCCCCCCTTAATGTAAGGTTCCCTGCAGTTAAAGTGACCTCTGTTATTAAGAACTGGAGTCGGCCTGTGTGATTATTTTTACACCAGACCCAGTCAGCCCCACGTGCTGCAGTCGTAACTCCCTTCACAAACCCAAAGAGGAAGAGATTTTTTTTAAGGAGTGGATGGGCACGTCAAACCTGCAATCATGTCCCAGGAATGCTTTGCTGGATGGAGCAACTGCCCAGAATTGTCCCATCTGTCATTCCCTTCACTCCTTCTGAGTCTAAGAAAATATTCGGCAAAAGAACAGAGACTCCCGTTTATAATGAGACCAGGAGCATCGGCTCAGATGATGTGGTCGAGTTTCTGGAGGGGGCTTGAACCCACATCCTTCTGACTCGGGGTGAGAGTGCCACCAATTAGTCAATATTGATATCAGTTCCCATTCCACTAGACCATGTCTGTGTTATTACATTAAACCCATCCCATTCCCATTGCAGTGATCCTTGGCTCTGTTATTAGACATTAGGCAACACATTGACATCATATTATACCAATAGACCATGACTCACTTACATTGCTAGATGAGACCCAAACTTTGGTTTTGCTGCACTAGATACTGACTGCATTATCATCACATTGGATCCAATGATGTGTTAACTAACACACTGCAGCCTAACTCTTATTATTGGAACAAATACTGTATTTGTTACACTCAAGGTGAGCCAAACCTTTGCTATTCTTCCTTTGGGCCCATCTGCACTCTTATTGTATCAGACCCTGTGTTTGTAATTGTTACATTTATACTATGCCACTGTTATTATTAGAAAATAGCCTGTCTTTTATTCCAGTTCTGGTGTCTGTGTTTATTATTATCACTGGAAACATTTTTCCTGCTAGTTTTCAACTGGAACCTGTTTCTGCTATTTGATTGTCATATTTCCATGTTTTTAACTTTATTATTTAGTCTCTATGTGAATTTCCTCATGTAAGTCACACTGCAATTCAGCCTTTGGTCTGAAAACTTGCTTCTTGAATAAAATACCGTTATTATAGCTCACAGTGTAGGATCATAAGCTCAGAATTACCACTTGGCAGGGTACAGGTGGGTAAACAGTAACTGGGATTGAACCTTACCATCACACAGCACCTTCATGAAAGAAAGGGAGAAAAATCAGTGTTGCATCCCTGTTGATGTTGATGGGCCATATTCTACCACCTGAAGCATTCTGGGTAGCATCATCTGCCATTGTCTTCAGATGGTACAGGAGCTAATGGATGATGCTCAGCTCATCGTGTTTGTACCAGCGCTTTAGTGTAGCTATCGAATTAGTCCCACTCCCCTGCTCTTTACTCCTAGACTTGGATATTTCTTCCTTCAACTATTTATTCAATTCTCCCAAAAATGTTGCTCTTGAATCTGCTTCCAGCACCCTTTCAGGCAGTGATTTCCAGATCACAGCAACACACTGCTTAAAAAAATGTTCTGAAATCTGTGTCCTCAGATTAGCAATTTTGCTGCTACTGGACACCCTTATTCTTTCAGTTTGTCAAAACCATTCATGATTTTGAAAACCACTGTTGCATCTTCTTTTTTGAGAAGGTGGTGGTGAGCCATCTTCTTGACCTGCTGCAGTCCATGGTGTAAGTTCTGGGTATTTTAAGAGTCAACCATATTGCTGTGGGTCTGGAGTCATATGCAGGCCAGACCAGGTGAAGATGGCATATTTCTTTCTCTTAAGGGTATTAGTGAATCAGATGGGTTTTTATGACAAGCAACAATGGCTTCAGGGTCATCATGAGACTTGGTGGGAATCGAAACCCAGCCTCCAGAGCATTAACCCTGGTCTCTGGGTTACTAGTCCAGTGACAATACCATCATGCCGCTTCCACCATCCTGCTTAACCCTTTGCTCCAAGGAAAACAATCCCAGTTTCTCCATATAGCTGAAGCCTCTTACCCTTGGTATGTTTCTAGCAAATCTCTTCTGCACCCTCTCTAAGGCTTTCACATCCTTTTTAAAGTGTGATGCCCATAACTGAATACAGCACTCCAACTGAGGCATAACCGTTGGTTTACAAAATCAGTATTAACTCATTGAACGTAAGCACACTCAAAATAAATTGTTTAAAATCTGCACTAAGAGATCGCATGGAGGTGTTCACAGGAGGCTTTTAACTGCTGCTACAATTGTATAACTGACATTCAATCCCCAGATAAAGAAGGGTACGATAACATCGTGGTTATCCATCAGTAATCCCTTCTGTCAAGGGTGATTCTCCCTTGTGGATGACTGAGTGCAAGTGATACGTCAGTGTTAGTTGTGTATTCACAGGTGACTAATGTGTCCTATCTTAGCCTTGCAGGCTCTCCTTACAGTGAGGACATGGGGTTTGTTGGCCAGTAGAGTTGGTGATGGATTGTTGACTCGAGCAGCTGCTCTCTCTGTTCCTCTCTCTCATTGGCTGCTCTTGTTGATTGAAAAGTTCATGGATGATGATTCACCGTTTTGGAGGCGATTGGGAATCTGCTTCCCAAGTGTTTCTGTTAATAGAGCAGAATGTCAGGTAGGCCTTGAGATTGTCTTTGAAAAGTTTCCTTTGGCCCCATTTGAAGAGCCTCCCTGGTGTAGCTCCGATTACAGCACCTGTTTGTCAAACTGAATTCAGGCATTCTGACGACATGCCCAGGCATAGTGGTTACATTACTGGATTAGCAATCTAGAGGGAATAATAATCTGGAGATGTGAGTTCAAAACTCATCACAACAGTTAGAGATTTTAAATTCAGTCAATTCAATAAATCTGGAATAAAAATCTACTATAAAAGCTGTTATCAGTGATCATGAAATGAATGGATTGTTATAAAAGTTCAACTGGTTCCCTGACATTCTTTAGGATGCCATCCCAACCTCATCTGGTCCACTGGTGACTGCAGACCAACAGCAATGTGTTTGACCCTTTGAAATGGTGCATAAGCCACTTGGTCATGTCAAAGCCGCTTGAAGAAAGTAAAATTCAAGTGGATTGCAGCGGTTTGGGAACGCAGGTCACCATCACATTCTCAAGGGCAATTACGGATGGCAATAAATGTCTGCATTGCCAGTGACACCCACATCCTGTGATGAATGAAAAAAAGGAGCTGCAGCCTGTTTCCAGATTACTGTGTTATTGGTATGTGACAGCATAACTAAAAATACACAACCAGGAATATCCACGAGACAACAATCCTGACAGTTACTCACTGAAAGGATTCACTCAGTCACCCCATCTGCTGAGTTCACATTTGACTGGAGGGATTGGATTCTGCGTCATTGCTGCTGTTTTGGTAAAACTTTGGGGGATTTGCAATTCACCATCAATTCCCTTCTTTTTGGTGGATAATGGAGGTTCTGTGCACTTGGGCTTCTGTATAATCTGGTTCCTAATTTAAAAGCAAAATACTGCGGATGCTGGAAATCTGAAAAAGCAAAAATTGCTGGAAAAACTCAGCAGGTCTGATAGCATCTTGTGGAGAGGAAGACAGAGTTAACGTTACTATGGACTCGAAACATTAACTCTGTCTTCCTCTCCACAGGTGCTGTCAGACCTGCTGAGTTTTTCCAGCAATTTTTGTTTTTGTGTTGGTTCCTAATTTTATTGACTGCCCGACACTCGCCCAATCCCCACATCTTTGCAAAAGAAAACTCACCACTACCAATTAGGCCATTCTATGGCAAGGACTTTACCCAGCATCCCCCGCGGTGGTGAATGTCCCCTTTCCCCGCCAGAGGAGAGCAGTGCGCAGGTGCATTATCGTCCAGTGTTTGGAGCATGCGCCATAATGGCGATGTGGCGTCTTCTGTCTGTCTTATCTTCAAACTGGTAAGGAAATGAAAACACGGAGGAAGGGTTGGAGGCGCCGGGAGGACGGGGAGGGTTTCTAAACACTTTGTAAAGGCTCAAAACCTTGAATAAGACCCTGAGATACCCCTGTTTGCAGCCCGGTTCTTTTTTCCGAAGAAGCGCGTTAACGGCCGCCATTTTGGCTCAGCGGGGTGCAGAGCGCATGCGCGGACGTCTTATTTTTTGTAAAAATATACTTTATTCATAAAATATCGTCAACCACATTCCAAACCATTTCAAACACACCATTACAAAGGTACAATCAGGTTCAACTTTTACAACATGTATCACCAGGTGCATCAGTACAAACAATATTACAATCATTTGCAGACATTCATTTTGAGCTGCACAGCCCGAGGGGATTTAAGCAGTTCCCAGTCCCTCGGTGCACTGTGGCAGAAAGGTCTTAGACAGCGACCCTTCCCCATTGCGCCTTTGCGGCGACTGCCCCAAGCTTTAGTGCGTCCCTCAGCACGTAGTCCTGGACTTTGGAATGTGCCAGTCTGCAACACTCGGTCGGGGACAACTCTTTGCGCTGGAAGACCAACAAGTTTCGGGCAGACCAAAGAGCATCTTTCACCGAGTTGATGATCCTCCAGCTGCAGTTGATGTTTGTCTCGGTATGTGTCCCTGGGAACAGCCCATAGAGCACAGAGTCCTGTGTCACAGAACTGCTCGGGATGAACCTCGACAGAAACCACTGCATCTCTCTCCAGACCTTCTTTGCAAAGGCACAATCTACAAGGAGGTGAACAATGGTCTCTTCCCCACCACAGCCACCTCGAGGGCAACGTGCCGAGGGGGTGAGACTCCTGGCGTGTAGGAAGGATCTGACGGGGAGGGCCTTTCTCACCACCAGCCAAGCTACGTCTTGGTGCTTGTTGGAAAGTTCTGGCGATGAGGCATTCTGCAAAATGACTTTGACAGTCTGCTCGGGGTACCATCCCACAGGATCCACCCTCTCCTTTTCCCTCAGGGCCTCTAAGACGTTACGTGCCGACCACTGCCTGATGGACTTGTGGTCGAAGGTGTTTCACTGCATAAATTTTTCCACGAGGGACGGGTGGTACGGCATGGTCCAACTACTTGGAGCGTTCTGCGGCAGCGTGGCCAGACCTATCCTTCACAACACCGGGGACAGGTAGAACCTCAGCACGTAGTGACACTTGGTATTTGCGTACTGAGGGTCTACGCACCGCTTGATGCAGCCACATACAAAGGTGGCCATCGGTATGAGGGCGATGTTGGGCACGTTTTTTCCAACGCGTTCACATCCTTCCTGTGGTGCCCAGAACTGTACACAGTACTTCAGCTGATATCTAAATAATGTCATATATAAGCTCAGCATAACCTACTTGCTCTTGTAGTCTATGCCCCTATTGATAAAGCCCAGGATACTGTATGCTTTATTAACTGCTCTCTCCACCTGTCCTGCCACCTTTAATGATTTATGCACATATACACCCAAGTCCCTCTGCTCCAGCACCCCCTGAACAATTGTATCTTTATTTCATATTGTCTCTCCATGTTCTTCCTGCCAAAATGCCACATCCAGTCGTGAATGATGGTGGACAATTAAACAACTCACTGGAGGAGGAGGTTCCACAAATATCTCTATCCTCAATGATGGAGGAGCCAAGAACATCAGTACAATAGATTAGGCTGAAGCATTTGCTACAATCTTCAGCCAGAAGTGCCGAGTGGATGATCTATCTCGGCTTCCTCCGGAGGTCCCAAGTATTACAAATGCCAGCCTTCAGCCAATTCAATTCATTCCATATGATGTCAAGGCACGAGATACTACAAAGGCTATAGGCCCTCTCAACATTCCGGCAATAGTACTGAAGACTTGTGCTCCAGAACTTGCCGCGCTTCTTACCAAGCTGCTCCAGTACAGCTGCAACACTGGCATCTACCCAGCTATGTGGAAAATTGCTCCAGTATGTCCTGTGCACAAAAAGCAGGACAAGTCCAACCTGGACAATTACTGCCCCATCAGCCTACTCTCGATCTTCAGTAAAGTAGTGGGGAGGGGTCATCGACATTGCTATCAAGCGGTACTTGCTTGGCAATAACCTATTCATTGACGTCCAGTTTGGGTTCCACCAGGGTCACTCAGCTCCTGACCTCATTACAGCCTTAGTTCAAACATGGACAAGAGAGCTGAACTCCCGTGGTGAGGTGAGAGTGATTGCCCTTGACATCAAGGCCGCATTTGACCGAGTGTAGCATCAAGGAGCCCTAGCAAAACTGAAGTCAATGGGAATCATAAGGAAAACTCTCCGCTGGTTGGAGTCATAGCTAGCACAAAGGAAGATGGTTGTGGTTGTTGGAGGTCAGTCGTCTCAGCTCCAGGACATCACTGCAGGAGTTCCATAAGGTAGTGTCCTCAACCCAACAATCTTCAGCTGCTTCATCAATGGACCTTCCTTCCATCATAAGGTCAGAAGTAGGGATGTTCGCTGATGTTTGCACATTGTTCCGCGATTCTTCGGATACTCAAGCAGTCCATGTCCAAATGCAACAAGGCCTGGATAATATTCAGGCTTAGGCTGACAAGTGGCAAGTAACATTCACGTCACACAAGTGCCAGGTAGTGACCATCTCCAACAAGAGACAATCCTACCATTTCCCCTTGATGTTCAATGGCATTACCATCATTGCATCCCCCACTATCAACATTCTGTGAGTTACCATTGACCAGAAACTTAACTGGACTAGCCATATAAATGCTGTGGCTACAATAGCAGGACAGAGGCTAGGAATCATGCGAGGAGTAACTCACCTCCCAACTCCCCAAAGCCTGTCCACCATCTAAAAGGTACAAGTCAGGAGTGTGATGGAATACTCCCCACTTGCGTAGATGAGTGCAGCTCCCACAACACTCAAGAAGCTTGACACTGTCCAGGACAAAGCAGCCTGCTTGATTGGCATCACATCCACAAACATTCACTCCCTCCACCACCAACACACAGTTGCAGCAGTGTGTACTATCTACAAGATGCACTGCAGGAATTCACCAAAGGTCCTTCGGCAGCACCTTACAAACCCACGACCACTACCATCTAGAAGGACAAGGGCAGCAGATCGATGGGAACGCCACCAGTTGAAAGTTCCCCTCCAAGTCACTCACCATCCTGACTTGGAAATATATCACCGTTCCTTCACTTTCGCTGGTTCAAGATCCTGGAACTCCTTTCCTAACAGCACAGTGGGTGTACCTACTTCATATGAAGTGCAGCGGTTCAAGAAGGCAGCTCACCACCACCTTCTGAAGAGCAACTAGGGATGGGCAATAAATGATGGCCCAGCCAGTGAAGCCCACATCCCATGAATGAATAAAAACAAAAATCACCTCACACTTCTCCACAACGAACATCATCTGCCAGATAGATGTGCCTTGACAGATAGTGTCCACTCCACAAACTTGCCTCTGTCCTTTTGAAGTTCAACATTGTGCTTCTCAAAGTTTACAATTCTTCCAAGTTTCCTATCATCCCCCAACTTCGAGATTACCCGAACTCTTTGGCTGCAATTCCAATGGAATGAAAACGATATTTTGAGTCTGCGCGGGTGAAACAAGTACCTAATTTAAATCCCATTTTCCAGTAGGAGTCCCATGGCCTTGTATGCCATGGCATCGCAAGTGCACATCCAAATTAAATGTTATGAGGGTATCTGCCTCTACCACCCTTTCAGGCAGTGAATTCCAGACTCCCACGACCCTCTGGGTGAAAAAATCCTTCCTCAAATCCCCTCTCATCCTCCTTCCCCTTACCTTAAATCTATGCCCCCTGGTTATTGATCCCTCCATCAAGAGGAAAAGTCCCTTCCTGTCTACCCTATCTATGCCCCACATAATTTTATACATCTCAATCATATCCCCCCTCAATCTCCTCTGCTCCAGGGAAAATAACCCCAGTCTATCCAATCTCTCCTCATAACTAAAACTCTCCAGCCCAGGCAACATCCTGGTAAATCTCCTCTGCACTCTGTCTAGTGCAATCACATCCCTCCTATAATTCAGATTCCAGAACTAAAGGCAATACTCTAACTGTGGCCTAACCAGCGTTTTATACCGTTCCAACATAACCTCCCTATTCTTATATTCTATGCCTCGGCTAATAAAGGCAAGTATCCCATATGCCTTATCTACCTGTTCAGCTACCTTAAGGGACCAGTGGACGTGTACACCAAGGTCCCCCTGATCCTTGGTACTTCCCAGGGTGCTCCCATTCAACGTGTATTCCCGTGCCTTGTTTGTCCTGCCCAAGTGCATCACCTCAAACTTATCTGGATTAATTTCCATTTGCCACTGACCAGCCCGACTATATCCTCCTACAATCTAAGGCTATCCTCCTCACTATTTACCATCCCATCAATTTTCGTGTCATCCATGAACTTACTGATCAATCCTCCTACATTCAAGTCTAAATCGTTTATATATACAGCAAAGAGCAAGAGACCTAATACTGATCCCTGTGGAACCCCGCTGGACACAGGCATTCAGTCACAAAAACACCCCTCGACCATCACCCTCTGCTTCCTGCCACTCAACCAATTCTGGATCCAATTTGCCAAATTGCCTTGGGTCCCATGGGCTCTTACCTTCATTATCAGTCTCCCATGTGGGACTTTATCAAAAGCCTTGCTGAAGTCCAAATAGACTACGTCAAATGCATTGCCCTCATCTGCACACCTGGCCACCTCTTCAAAAGATTCAATCAAATTGGTCAGACATGACCTCCCCTTAACAAAACCATGCTGACTGTTCTTGTTTAATCCCTGCCTCTCCAAGTGTAGATTAATTCCATCCCCCAGAATTGCTTCCAATAGTTTCCCCACCACTGAGGTTAGACTGACTGGCCTGTAGTTCCCTGGTTTATCCCTTCCTGCATTCTTGAATGACGGGACCACATTGGCTGTCCTCCAGTTCTCTGGCATCTCTCCTGTGGCCAGACTTGCCTCACTGACTGACAGGAATGGATTTTGGAAACTCCTTTTACAGGGGGTTAGAAAAGGAGGATTTACAGAAGGGAAACTAAAATGTTTGATGGGATCTTCTACAGGAATTGTGTTGGTGAGTGGTCAGAAAAGGGCAAATGAAATTAAATCCAGAAAAGTGCGAGGTAATGCATTTGAGGAAAGCAAACAAAGCAAGGAAATACTCAATAAACGGGAGGATATTGAGAGGGCTGAAGGAAGTGAGAGACCTTGGACTGCATGTCCACTGGTCCCTGAAGGTGGCAGGACAGATTTACAAGAATGTTGCCAGGACCGGATAATTGCAGCTATGAAGAAAGATTGGATCGGCTAGGGTCGTTTTCCTTAGAACAGAGGAGGCTGAGGGGTGACGTAACTGAGGTACACAAAATTATGAGGGGTCCAGATAGCATAGACAGTAAAGGCTTGTTTTCCCTAGCTGAGAGGTCAATTACCAGGGTCCATAGATTTAACGTGATTTGGTAGGAAGATTAGAGGGGACTTAAGGAAAAATCTCTTCACCCAGAGTGTGGTGGGTGTTTGGAATTCACTGCCTGGTTTGGCGGTGGAGGCAGAAACCCTCAACTCATTTAAAAGGTACCTGGGTCTGCATCCAAAGTGCTGTAACCTGCAAGGCTACGGACCATGTGCAGGAAGGTGGGATTAGAATGGGTGGCTAGTTTTTTATTTTTCGGCCTGCATAGATACGATGGGCTGAATGGCCTCTTTCTGTGCCATAACTTTTCTGTAGTTCAATGAATTGTTTCTGAACTGCCTCACTATCCCATTAATATAAATAGACTGTCGGTTGCTGTGAGTGTCAGACTATATTGTGTCTCCTCATTCTTCCCCCTTCTCCCACTCCGAGTTCCAGGCTGGAGGCTCCTGCGGCTCGATGTGTAGCTTTGGTGGGAATGTGGGACAGTTCTTGGGCCCAGAGATCCTGGAGGGTTGTAGGGCTGGAGGAGATAATAGAGATTGGGAGAGGGGAGGCCATGGAGAGATTTGAAAACAAGGATCAGCATTTTAAAATTCAGGTGCTGCTGAACCGGGAGCCAATGTGGGTCAGCAAGCACGGGATGGTAGGCCAATGGGACTTGGTGTGAGTGAGGACATAGACAGCAGAGTTTTGGATGATCTCACGTTTACTGCAGGTAGAATATGGGAGGCCGGTCACGATTGTGTTAGAATAATCAAGTTTAAAGTTAACAGTTTGATGGATGTAAGTTTCAGAAGCAGATGAGCTGAGGCAGGGGCAAAGTCAGGCAATGTTACTGAGGTGGAAATGGGCAGTCTTAGTGATAGTGCAGATTTGTGGTCAGAAGCTCACCTTCTGGTCAAATATGAAATTGAGGTTGCAAACAACGTGCTTTAACTTCACACAGTTTGTGTACCATCGACAAGGTGCACTGCAGCAACTCACCAAGGCTCCTTCGACAGCACCTTCCAAAGCTGAGACCTCTGCCATCTAGAAGGACAAGGGCTGCAGATAGATAGTAACACCACCACCTGGAAGATCCCCCCCAAGCCACACACCATCCTGACTTGGAAATATATCATCATTCCTTCACTGTCGCTGGGTCAAAATCCTAGAACTCCCTCCCTAACAGCACTGTGTGCGTACCGACACCACATAGACTGCAGCGGTTCAAGAAGGCTAAAAGATTAGTTAAGGAAAAAGTGGGACCTATCAGAGATGAAGATGGAAACTTGTGTGTAAATGCAGAGGCTGTGAGAAGGGTTTTGAATGAATATTTTGTCTCCATGTTTACAAAGGAAAGGAGGATGGAAATATAGTAGTCCAGGAGGAACACTGCAAGATATTGGACTGGATAGTCATAAAGAGAGAGGAAGTACTCGAAGGGTTGAAACCTTGAAAGTTGATAAGTCACCAGGGCCAGATGGATTGTTTCCAAGGCTGCTGAAGGAAGTCAGGGAGGAGATAGCAGATGCTCTGAGGATGATTTTCCAATCTTCACTAGATACAGGGGAGGTACTGGAGGACTGGAGAAATACAAACGTAGTTCCATTGTTTAAAAAGGGATCAAAGGAAATGCCAATTATAGGCCAGTTAGTCTTACATCGGTGGTGAGCAAATTAGCAGAATCAATCCTGAGAGATTGGATTAACTGTCATGTGGAAAGGCATGGGCTTGTCAGGGATGGTCAGCATGGATTTGTTAAAGAAAGGTCCTGCCTCATAAATTTGATTGAATTCTTTGAGGAAGTGACAAGAAGGGTTGATGAAGGTAGTGCAGTGGATGTTGTGTACATGGATTTTAGCAAGGCGTTTGACAAGGTCCCACATGGCAGATTGGTCAGGAAAGTAAAAGCCCATGGGATTCAGGGTAATGTTGCAAACTGGATAAAAGGTTGGCTTTGTAACAGGAAACAAAGGGTAATGTTCGATGGATGCCCTTGCGAATGGAAAGTTGTCTCATTTGGTGTTCCCCAGGGCTCAGTGTTGGGACCCTTGCTGTTTGTGTTATACATTAACGATTTGGACGTGAACGTGGGGGGGACGATTGGGAAATTTGCAGATGACACAAAGATTGGCAGAGTAGTGGATAGTGTAGAGGATAGCCATAATCTCTAAAACAATATAGATGGGTTGGTGGAGTGGGCGTTAAAGTGGCAGATGGATTTTAACATAGATAAGTGTGAGGTCATACATTTAGGGAGGTCAAACAGTTACAAGGATTACACAATAAATGGGAATATACTGATAGGGGTAGATGAAGTGAGAGATCTTGGCGTACAAGTACACAGGTCCCTGAAGGCAGCAATTCAAGTAGACAAGGTTGTAAAGAAGGCATATGAATGCTCTCCTTCATTGGCAGAGGTATAGAATATAAAAGTAAGGATATCATGTTGGAATTGTATAAAACACTGGAGAGGCCACAACTGGAGTGTTGTGTGCAGTTCTGGTCACCACATTATGGGAAGGACATAATAGCTCTGGAGAGAGTGCAGAGGAGGTTTACAAGAATGTTGCCAGGGTTAGAAAAGTGTAACTATGAGGAGAGATTGGATAGGTTGGGGTTATTTTCCTTAGAACAAAGAAGGCTGAGAGGTGACTTGATTGAGGTGTACAAAATTATGAGGGGAATAGATAGAGAGGACAGGATAAAATTGTTTTCCTTGGTAGAGAATTCTAGATCCAGGGGACGTAGATTCAAGATAAGTGGCAGAAGGTGTAGGGGGGAACATGAGGAAGAACTTTTTTACGCAGAGGGTAGTGGGTGTCTGGAATTCGCTGCCCAAGTTGGTGGTAGAGGCAGAAACTTTAAACTCCTTTAAAAAGTACCTGGATCTGCACCTAAAGTGCTGTAAGCTGCAGGGCTATGGGCCGGGAGCAGGAAGGTGGGATTAGAAAGGGTACCTGGGTGTCCTCGGGCTGGCATGGACAAGATGGGCCAAATGGCCTCCTTCTGTGCTGTAACTTTTCTACAGTTCTATGGGTATAATGATGGCAGATTTGAAGGAAAGATGGACAGTACTTGAGAGAGAAAACTGTTGACATATTCAGTGAAAATGGGGAAGTTGAGTGATCAGTAGTTTAGTGGGTGTAGGGTCAATAGAGCAAGAGATGAATTTCATGGACAAGATGAGCTCTGAGAGGGCATGAGGGGAGATGGAAGGGAAACTACAGAAAGATGTGAGTTCAGGGCTCAGGTATTGGGGAACTTTAGGGAGGGCGAGTGGAAAGGAGGGAAGCAGCAAAGGCAGCTCATCCGATTGTCTCAATCTTAGTGACAAAGAAGCTCCATGAGACCCTCACACCAGTTGTTGGGGGTGAGGATGGAGGGAGAGCATTTCAAAAGGAATGAACTTGTGTTAGAGATATTAAAAAGGTTCAACACATTGTGTCTTTTAACACAAAACTAATTTATTTGATATTTATCCAGAATATTAGCCCCCCTAAGTGGTCTGTAGTTTATTAACATCAGCAGAAACAGATCCCAATGAACATGGTTCGGTCCTGGATGTGATTACCAGCAAAATCCCACCACTTTAGTTACTTGTGAACTCGCTGGTGTGTCAGCAGGTTGGATGAGGTAGTGAATCCTTTCCCACAATGGGGGCAGATGAATGGCCTCTCCCCAGTGTGAATTCGTTGGTGTGTCAGCAGCTTGGATGAGGTAGTGAATCCCTTCCCACAACGGGGGCAGGTGAATGGCTTCTCCCCAGTGTGAACTCGTTGGTGTGTCAGCAGGTGGGATGAATTAATAAATGCCTTCCCACACTGGAGGCAAGTGAATGGCCTCTCCCCAGTGTGAATTCGTTGGTGTGTCAGCAGGTTGGATGAGGTAGTGAATCTCTTCCCACACTGAGGGCAGGTGAATGGCCTCTCCCCAGTGTGAACTCGCTGGTGTGTCAGCAGGTGAGATGACTGAGTGAATCCCTTCCCACACTGAGGGCAGGTGAATGGCCTCTCCCCAGTGTGAACTCGCTGGTGTGTCAGCAGGTGAGATGACTGAGTGAACCCCTTCCCACACTGAGGGCAGGTGAATGGCTTCTCCCCAGTGTGAATTCGTTGGTGTGTCAGCAGGCTAGATAACTGAGTGAATCCCTTCCCACACTGAGGGCAGATGAATGGCTTCTCCCCAGTGTGAATTCGTTGGTGTGCCAGCAGGTTGGATGAGGTAGTGAATCTCTTCCCACACTGAGGGCAGATGAATGGCCTCTCCCCAGTGTGAATTTGCTGGTGTGTCAGCAGCTTGGATGAGGTAGTGAATCTCTTCCCACACTGACGGCAGGTGAATGGCCTCTCCCCAGTGTGAAATCGTTGGTGTGTCAGCAGGCTAGATAACTGAGTGAATCCCTTCTCACACTGGGGGCAGGTGAATGGCCTCTCCCCAGTGTGAACTCGCTGGTGTGTCAGCAGGTGGGATGACTGAGTGAATCCCTTCCCACACTGAGGGCAGGTGAATGGCCTCTCCCCAGTGTGAATTCGCTGGTGTACAGTGAGTTGAAATGATCGCCAGAACCCAGTCCTGCATTGAGAGCACCTGAACGGTCTCTCGTCAGTGTGAACACGTTGATGGGACATCAGCTCGCAGGAACTTTTAAAGCACTTCCCACAGTCTGGGCATTTAAAAGGTCTCTCTTCACTGTGAACTCGCTGGTGGCTCAGCAGGTAGCTTGAAAGAGTAAACCCCTTCCCACACGTTGAGCAGGTGAACGGCCTCTCCCCAGTGTGACTCCGCCGATGCTCTTCCAGCTCTGACGGGAATCTGAATCCCTTCCCCCAGTCCCCACATTTCCATGGTTTCTCCCCGATGTGGCTGCGCTGGTGTCTTGACAGGCCAGATGATCGGTTGAAGCCTCGTCTACACACAGAACACATGTACGATTTCTCTCCACTGTGAATGGTACTTTTTCCTTCCATGTTCAAAATCAAATGATATTCAGGTTATGATAAATCGAGCGAATGTCAGATTCTGCTGTGATGTTTTGTTTCTGTTTCCCGACTGCAAATCATCCCCTTCTAATACCCTGTGAAATTGATTTAAAACAGAAAAAAAGGTGTGAGAGAGAATCCACAAAAACACAAATGCAGGTTGTGAAATTGAGCTGAATGAATCTGGTAATTTGTGGGGCCGGCACGAGGGAAAAGTGACCACGAAAACTGCTGGATTGTCATAAAAACCCAACTGGTTCACTAATGTCCTTCAGGGAATGGAACCTGTCACCTGGTCTGGGTCTACACAAGACTCTGGCCTCCATGGGATGAAAGAGAGAGGTGAGAGGTGCAGGGGGTGAAGATGTGTTTAATACATCTTCAGCTCAACCAGAACTTTGGCAGAATATCCCAAACCCTCAACATCCACTACCTAGAAGTATGAAGGTAACAGGTGTCAATGAACACCATCACCTCCAACTCACACACTGTCCTAACTTGTCTGACATCCAGTACTGGATGAGCAGAAATTTCCTCCATTTAAATGTTGGGAAGATGAAAGCCATTGTCTCCACTCCCTAACCACCGACTCCATCCCTCTTGCAGTCTCTGAGGCTGAACCAGACTGTTCACAATCTTGTTGTCATGTTTCAGCCCAAGCTGAGCTTCTGACTACAAATCACTAAAACCACCCATTTCCACCTCAGTAACATCGCCCAGCTGTGCCCCTGCCTCAGAGCACAGCCCGGTCCCCACGCTGGCGCTCTGGGTTCTCATTGATAGGGGACCTTCTGACCCACAGGGCATTCTGGATAAACCAGCCGCCATCGAGACCAATCAGTGAACGGGCATTTTGTTTCCCCCAGTTGGTAAAACAGAAAGTCCATGGATGAGGGGGATATTGGACAGGAAGCACAATGAAAGGTTCAGACACTTTATTGAATACTCACAGCAGAAGCACGTTAATCTGATTGGAGATCACTTCCACACGAGCAGTCAGCGGTTTGGAGCCTCCTGAGATTCCAGTCCCTTTCCCGTCAGTATTTACAGGAGCTGCGACACGGAAAAGAGTCTCAGTAAAATCAGGGATTTATTTGTTCACTGCTTTACAATGGGTCTGGGGTCACACTTGAGGTTCGTGCAGCCTGTGATTCCCTGAGTTTATTAACTCTCCCCCCTCCAGACCCTTTGGGCTCTCTATTGTTGGACTCTCTATTGCTTTTCAATGTCCTCCTGGCCTTGTTGTATCTGATCCAATAAAAACCCTCCTTACATCACACAGGGAACAGCTTTAGACATGTTCTGACTTTTCACCTCAATCTTATTCTGCTGAATGATCTCACTGACCGTTCCTTTTCTCTCGATCCGTCCGTCCACCATCTCTTTTCTGGATTTCACTCCTTCTTGTTGTTCCAGGATTTCATCTCTCTGCCTTTTATTTCTTTTACTGAAGATTCCTGTCCATTGCTGCCTCACAGCCTCGTCCTGTTCCCAAATATTCTCCATGTCTAAGTGCTTCCCAGCGGCCGTGCCAGCCGTGGCCCCTATTCCAGCCCAGTCACTGATCCCTCTCTTCCCTCCACCCTTTTTACTGGTGTCACTATCACAGGGACGATCGCGGTGTTTTCCCAAAACTGCCTTAACACCGGGGTCTTGGCTACTGGGTGGTCATAGTCCACCCATCTCTCTCCCTGCATTCTGACTTATGAAATTCCTGGATAATTCCCTTATCATCCGAACATCAAGGTCCTTGTAGATGGGATGACATAACCTTAGGGACGGGTGTGTGGTGTTCAGGGCACATATTACAGGAACTATTTTAAATCTTGTATCATTATGTAGGTTCTGTGAGTACGAGTGATGATTAAACCATTTGTGGAACCAATTTCGTGTGGCAGGACAGATTGAGGGGGTATCAGTGAAGCATATGGGGGTCTTGGGCTTCATAAATAGAGGTACTGAGTACAAAAACAGGGAAGTGCACCAACAGAGAATTGTTCTGATCTGGAACCCTTTCCCTGAAAAGGTGCTAGAACCTGATTCTATGTTTAGCCTCTGCCCACTGGTCCTAGATTCCCCAACCAGTGGAAATAGTTCCTCTCTATCTATCCTGTCAGTTCCAATATCCCAAAAACTTTGATCAAATCAGCTTTTAATCTTATAAATTCCAGGGATTACAACCCTCACAGTGAGGTGATGTATTTTATCAGGAGGAATAGGGAGAGGGAAAATATTATTCATGGCACAGCTCTAAAGAGTGAGCAGGGACAGAGGGACCTGGGGCTTCATGGCTTTGATCTCTGAAGGTGACAGAATGTATTACGAGAGTGGTTAGCAAAGCCGATTAGATCTTGAGCTTCATAAATAGTGATATTGAGAACAAAAACAGGAAAGTTATGTTGAATTCTTTATAAAGCTCTGGTTAGGCCACAATTTGAGAATTGCATCCAGTTCTGGTCACCTCACTTTAGGGAGGATGTGAAGGTCATTGAGAAGGTGCAGAGGAGATTTACCAGAATGGTTCCTGCAAAGGAGGTTGAGGGGAGATTGGGAGAGGTGTACGAGATTATGACAGGTTTAGATATGGTGGACAAAGAAAAGCTATTCCCATCAGCTGATCATACAAGGACTCAAGGACAGAGGTTTAAAATTTTGGGTAAAAGCTGCGGGAGATGTGAGGAAGAATATCTTTACACAGTGAGTGGTGATGACCTGGAGGTTACTGCCTATGAGGGGGGTGGAAATGGACATGGTAGTGATTTCAAAAGGAAATTGGACAGAAGCATGAGGGAAATAAACTTGCAAGGATACGGGGATAGAGCAGGGGAACGGGACTGATTGGATTGCTCTACATAGCTGGCATGGACTCAATGAGTCTAATGGCCTCCTCTGTGCCATAATGACTCTGTGACTCTTATGTGTAATCTCATTCTGTAACTTAACCCTTGGAGCTCAGATCACTCAGGTAAATATGTGCTACACTCCCTCCTAGGCCATTCTATCTTTCCTGATGTTTGTTGCCCAGAACTGAACACAGTTCTTCAGGAATGCTCTAACCTGGGTTTGTGTGTCTCTGCATTTTTCCCGTCACACCTGAAATCGTCTCAGAATCACAGAGTGCAGAAGAGGCCCTTTGGCCCATCGATTCTGCATCAACATGTGAGAAACACCTGACCTACCTACCTAATCCCATTTACCAGCACTTGGCCCATAGCCTTGAATGTTGGTCAAGATGTCAAGGCCCATTGGTCCCTAATGGGCCCTACTCTTTCCCTGGTTATCCTCTTCCCATTGGCATTGAAAAAAAATATTTAGATCCCTGCAGTTGAATCTTTCAGACACTGAATTGTAGATTTTTCACCAAATATCAATTTACGATTGTAGTAAAAGTTCATAATTTTGTCAAGGGGGTCCTGCTGAAAGTTTTTCAAATTAAGGGGAAGGATCACAGATGGTGCTTTTAAAAAGGGACATTGCAGCCCTGAAAATCAGTGACACCTTCAGAATATTAGACTCCGGCCAGTTATAGGGTTGTTAACATCAGCAGAAACAAAATATTGCCAGACTATCAATATTAAACAAGCTTACAAGCAGCAAGAACAGCAGGATCCAACCCCTGCAGTCACTTATGAACTTGCTGATGTCTCAGGAGGCATCGTGACTGAGTGAATCCCTTCCCACACACCGAGAGTTGAATAACCTCTTCTCAATGTGAGTGCGTTGGTGGTCAGCAGGTTGAAAGACTTTGCAAATCCCTTCCCACACAGCGAGCAAGTGAACAGCCTCTCCCTAGTGTGAACTCGCTGGTGTGCAGTGAGGTTGGATGACCGACTGAATCCTTTCCCACAAACGGAGCATGTGAACGGTCTCTCCGCAGTGTGAACTCGCTGGTGTAAAATGAGGGAGGATGCCTGTCTGAAACTCTTTCCACAGGAAGTGCAAGTGAACAGCCTCTCTCCAGTGTGAACTCGCTGGTGTGTCAGAAGATGGAATGACTGAGTGAATCCCTTCCCACACTCGGAGCAGGTGAACGGCCTCTCCCCAATTTGGGTGCATTGTTGTACAGTGAGTGCTGAAGAGTGCCTGAACCTCTTTCCACAGGAAGTGCAGCTGAATAGCTTCTCCTCAGTGTGAATTCGCTGGTGTGACCAAAGGCCAGATGACTGAGTAAATCCCTCCCCACACACAGAGCAGGTGAATGGCCTTTCCCCTGTGTGACTGCGTCGATGGTTTTCCAGCAGGGATGGGTAACTGAATCCTTTCCCACAGTCCTCACATTTCCACAGTTCTCCATAGTGTGGGTGTCCTTGTGTCTCTCCAGGTTGAATGATTAGTTGAAACCTTGTCCAGACACAGAACATGTGTATGGTTTTCCAAACTGTGAACGATGTGATGCTTTTTCAGGCTGTTTAACTGGTTAAAGCTCTTTCCACAGTCAGTTCACTGAACACTCTCACTTGGGTGTGTGTGTGTGTGCCTCGGTGTTTATCCAGTGACACTGAAGTTCAGTATCTTTCCCCACTGACAGAACAGACAAACATTTCTCCTTCCACATTCAAAGTCTGAGAATATTCAGGTCCTGGTGAATCAAGTGACTCTGTCAGAAGATGTTTGGTTTGAGTTTCACATCTGCAAATCCTTCCCTTCTAATACTCTGGGAAACGAGTTTATAAAAATCATCACTGTCAGTCCGGGATGGAAATTCAGAACAGACAATTCTAGTTTTAATGGAATATTGTTTTCTCTCTTGTTCCCCCAAAGCTGTAAATTCCCGTCCCACACACTCTCCCTCCTCCCTGGGCTGAAATCCAAACCCATCTCCACCATTTCTTTCCTCCACTCCCAGTTTTCTCCCTCCCTCTCCTCTGCCTGGGTTCAGTTCTCCGGCTCCTGTCTGCAGACTGACAATAAAATCAATGAATTAATCATTTTCCAAACTCCATCCCTGTCAGTCCAGGATAGAAATGCACAATATTCTCTCCTCCTGCTGACAGGGGCAGGGATGACCGCGCATGCGCCCTGCTGCACAAGATGGCGGTCGTTAATCCGGGCCTCTCACCGAGGAACGCGGATCGGGGCAACTGCCGCCCACAGATACCAGCGAGGAACCGGTAGCTTGTTATTCTGGCTTCAGAACGGCTCAAAGTGTTTACGAAACCTGCCCGTCCACCCGCCGGCTGCATCTCTCCTGCAATTCCGCCCTTTATCTTACCGGCTGCGGACCTGACAAACAAGCAGCTTTCCTTCGCCCTCATACACTGCCCATGCTCCAAACTCGAGGCGGGATTGCACCTGCGCACTGATGTCCAGCAACCACACTGCGCATGCTCCCATCACAATGCCTGGGTGATTGACGGCAGCTCTGAACCAATAGCAAGAGGTTGCAGGACCAAAGGGGTGCGGCTGGCCCTCCAGCCAATTGGAGTGAATGAGGGGCGGGGCCTAACCAGGATCTCCCTCATTGGCTGAAACTCTGCATCATTTTGGAAGATGATTTGCCTCAAACTTCAGGAGAAAACTGGACCTTTCTTGCTTGTGGCTTTAAACAGATGAAACCCTGTGGGTGTGGAACAAATATTTCAATATTTGTTACTGAAATGTGGGAACATGGTGAAACAAGGCACAAACTTAAAGAAATAACTGGGCAGACAGGGAATTCACCATTTGAACAAGGGGAGTCCTTGGTTTCAATAAATGAACCGGCAGGAGGGTTAGGACAGGTCAGGGATAAAGTTAATATTCAGAACAATACAGAATGTAAAGGAAAAACTGATCTCAAAGACAATTTGTTGTAATGTGTGTGGAGGGGATGTGCTGAACCAGGTTTAAAGAGGTTAAACATGTTTTCCATATTGCACAATCACAATGCTTCAAAGATGAGACATGAAAGCCCTCAACATTAATCATGACAAGTGGGAAGCTAATTGATGATTGATGCAACTGGAAACACCAGCTGTGGGCAGGAGTTCACCACCACAGCAACATGTCGTTTCAGAAACTTCAACACAGACAAACAAGGTGTCAGCAGAAATCATCTCGCAACACGAGTAAGGAAAACCTTCATACGAGGCACTTTTGCCTTTACAGAATCGGCTTGTTCAGCCATCAGATGAAGTGCAGCAGATCGTCTCATCTGATCTCACCAAAGTTCTGAGGCTGCATTCCCATCATCTCTCACAGATGGACAGATGCTAAACATATGGGACAATCACATTAAAATCTGGAACTCAGATGCGGATAAGGATTGGTGTTAGGTGAGAAGGTCTGGATCAATGTCTTACTCCAGGAAGCTTTAAAATCAGAATGGCAGCATTTCAGAAATTATTCCTGTGATATCAGTGATCCCATTCCTATCTGTTAGTAAGACCGATGGAAGTATTTAGTGGAGACAGTAGCATGCTGGAGGATGATGTACACAAGGGTTTTCTGAACTGAGGATAATAGTGAGGGGAAAGGAAGGGATCTTGAAAAAAAAACAGACTCTTCATGTTGTTACAAAGGACATGGGACCTTCCACTTGGTTTGACACAACACACACACAAACCCACATGGATTCACTTCCTATCGATCAGGTGGACCAGGTTTTGCCTCACACCGCCAACTAACTAAGTTACTGACTAAGACTGGCGATAAAGTATCAGTGTCTGCAAGGACCAAAAAGTTATAGAAATTCAAGTAAACATCACCCTCCAGGGACTCAAAGCAGTTTTGACTATCTAATTCCAGCACTTTCTCTGAACCTTAATCTATAATGGACAACATCTTGAACAGACATAATGACAAAAAGCTAAGCCACCAATAGATATTAGGCGGTTTATGTCTCCTCTGGTGATCAGCCCTGGTGGGAGATTTTAGACAATACAGAACATCTTTGCATAATTGCAGCCTCTACTTTCCTATTGGTATTCCGGATAATTCCCCTTATATTGATGGTCTCGGTGAAGGTCAGGCCACAAGGCAGAATGGATGAAAAGATGGCTCCAAACTCCCTCTAAATCTAACCCTCTGATTTCGGTTTTGTAGCCATTTCCATCCATCTGCTGCCTGGCCCTTCACTCCACAGAGCCTGATCTTGGTCACCTTGTGCACACTGTTATGGATAACAAGCGGGTTACAAAACAGAAAGCAGAGAGAAGAGGTTAAGAGTAGCAACTCAGACTGGTAAAAGGTGGGAATTGATGTTCCACAGGGAGCAATGCTGGAACCACTGTTATTCAAATTTATATAAACGATTTGGACTCAGAAATCAGAAAACCAATTTTAAAATTTGGGAGCAGAATTACAGTAAATCACAGATAAGAATTCCCAGTTAACAAAACTTTGTTGTACAGTTCATTAAATCTTTAATTCAGTAGCACAGTGTACAATGACATGAGGAAGTGATTAACTGATTTATTTATGAATTAATTGATTACCAAATTGGGAAGTACAGTTAATACTGAGGAAGACTGCAACAAAATCCTGGAATCTAACACACACACACCAATATAGCAGGGAATTCTTGGAAACATGGTGCAGGTCCTTCTTTATCTGGAGATCAAATGTCTGTTGTATAATTATCCCGGGAGTTAAAAGGATCCTGTGAATTCCTCCTTGTGTTATTTTAATACAGACTTTACACTATTTACTTTTAGCTACATTTTACTATGTTAAAGGTGCTATGTCAATACAAGTTGTTGCTGACATTGGCTTAAAGTAGTAGACTCAGGACTGTCACCAATAAACCTTAAAAACTTCACAGAATAATCACCACAGTCATTTTTAAACTGGAGACTTATTCCTGCCATTTCAGTTTCAGTCAGGAACAGAGCACACTTTTACACCAATCTCTGATTTAACAGCACATTTCCAGACTGCCTGACTCAGGTTGTACAACCACAGTTGTAAAGGAGCCTTCTACTCGGGAACTTTGAAACCCAATGATTCCAAACAGAAATCAGAGGGATAGATTTACAGGGAGTTTGTATTTTTCCATCCATTTTTCTATGTGGCCTTGGATTCCACAGCCTGACCTTGGTCATCTTTAGGCTGTATATACTGCACAGAAGTGGCTGTGACACATTTCTCACACACCTCAGGATTAATCCACATGTGGGTTTTGCTGTCAGTGAAGAAATATGAGAAAGACCAAAATGCCATTTGTCCCTCTCAGTGTGACCCTAAAGGACTGCGTCCAGGCTGAAGTTCTGTTCCTGGTGTATGATCCTCCCCCAGATTGTCCTTCCTGAGCTCCAGCCAGGTGATGTTAAACACTCAGGTACGAAAGACAAAATTGTACAACAATGTGTGAAAAACAAAGTTTGACATGCTATGTCCAACAAGCCTAGTCTGTCCAACCTTTCCTCATAAGACAACCCCCCCATTCCTGGTAATGATCAACTAAACCTTCGCTGAACTGCTTCCAATGCATTTACATCTTTCCTTAAATAATGAGACCAATATTACACATAGTACTCCAGATGTGGGCTCACCAAATGCCCTGTATAACTGAAGCATAACCTCCCTACTTTTGTATTCAATTTCCCTTGCAATGAACGATAATATTCTTTCAGCTTTGCTAATTTCTTGTGGTACCTGCACACTAACCTTTTGCGATTCATGCACTGGGACACCCAGATCCCTCTGAATCTGAGAGCTCTGCAGTCTCTCACCATTTAAATATGATTTTTTATTCGTCCTGCCAACATGGACAATGTCACATCTTCCCACATTATACTCCACTTGCCAGATCTTTGCCCACTCACCTAACCTATTTGTATCCTTTTGTAGCCTCCTTATGTCCTCTTCATAATTTATTTTCCTACCTGTGTGTCATAAGCAAATTTAGCAACCATACCATTGGTTCCTTCATCCAAATCATTTATATAAATTATAAAGAGTTGAGGTCCCAGCACTGATCCTTGTGGCACACTAACCATCACATTCTGCTAATCAGAAATATACCCATTTATGCCCACTCTCTGTTTCCTGTTAGCTAGCTAATCTTCCATTCATGTCAATATGTTACCCCCTACACCATGAGATTTTATTTTCCACAATAACCTTTAATGTGACATCTTATCAAAAGCCCTCTGGAAATATAGGTACAGTACATCCACCAGTTCCCCTTTATCCACAGCACCTATTACTTCTTCAAAGAACCCCAATAAATTGGTTAAGCATGATTTCCCTCTCACAAAACTTTATTGACTTTGCCTGATTACCTTGAATTTATCTAAGTGCCCTGTTATAACACTTGTAACATTTTTCCTATGATAGATATTAAGCTAACTGGCCTATACTTTCCTGCTCTCTGTCTCCCTCCCTTTTCTATTTTCCTATCTGATGAGACCTTCCCCGAATCTAGCGAATTTTGGAAAATTAAAACCAACGCATCAACTATCTCACTAGCCACTTCTTTTAAGACCCGAGGATGAAATCCATCAGGACAGGGGGACTTGTCAGCCCGCAGCTCCAACAATTTGCTCGGTACCACTTCCCTGGTGATTGTAATTTTCTTGAGCTCCTCCCCCTTTCCAAATCCTGATTTACAGCCATTCTTGGCATATTACTTGTATCCTCTATAGTGAAGACAATGCAAAATCCCTCTTCAATTCATCTGCCATTATTAACTCCCCAGACTCACTTTCTATAGGAGCAACCCTCACTTTGTTAACTCTTTTCATTTTAAAATATCGAAATTTACTCTTACTATCTGTCTTTATATTTCTAACTAGCTTTCTCTCGTTCTCGACCTTTTCCCTCTTTATTAATCTTTCAGTCATTCTTTTCTTTTTTTAAATTCTGTCCAGTCTTCTGAGCTGCCACCCATATTTGCACAATTATATTTCAGCAGAAACAAACTCCAGCTGTCAGAATGAAAGAATTCAATCCTGAACAGGATTAACAGCAACAGTAACCAGATTTCAATCCCCATAGTCACTCGTGAACTCGCTGGTGTGTAATCAGATCCTTTTCACTTTTAAAGGTCTTCTCACAGTCAGAACATTTAAAAGGTCTCTGATCAGTATGAACAAGTTGATGTGTCAGAAGGTGGGATGACCGAATGAATCCTTTTCCACACATGGAACATGTGAATGGCCTCTCGCCAGTGTGAACTCGCTGATGTGTCAACAGGTCAGATGAATTGGTGTATCCCTTTCCACACATGGAGCAGGTGAATGGCCTCTCCCCAGTGTGAATTCGTTGGTGTGTCAGTAGTTTGGATGGCCGATTAAATTCCTTCCCACAGATAAAGCAGGTGTATGGACTTTCCCCAGTGTGAATGCTCTGGTGAGTCAGAAGCCTGGATAATCGGTTAAATCCCTCTCCACACAAGGAACAGATGAATGGACTCTCCCTTGTGTGAATGCGCTGGTGTGTCAGCAGGTAGGATGACTGAGTGAATCCCTTCCCGCGCACAGAGAATGTGAACTGCCTCTCTAAACTGTGAGTTTGCTGGTGCCTCAGAAAGTTTGATGAATGACCGATTGCCTTCCCACACACGGAGCAGATGACTGAACTCTGCTCAGTGTGAATGTGCTAGTGTCTCAGAAAGCTGGATGAATGAGTGAATCCCTTCCCACACACGGAGCAGGTGAATGGCCTCTCCCCAGTGTGGCTGCGTTGATGAATTTCCAGCTTTGATGGGGAACCAAATCCCTTCCCACAGTTCCCACATTTCCACGGTTTCACCATGGTGCTGGTGTCCTTGTGGCTGTCCATGTTGGATGGTCAGTTCAAACCTCATCCACACAATTTGTCCTCGCTGTGAATGGTGCAATGGTTTTTCAGGCTGTGCAATTGGTAAAACATTTCTCCTTCTATATTAAAGATTCAATGATATCCAGCTCCTGATGTATTGAGTGAATCTGTCAGATTTTGACGTGATGTTTTCTTTGAGTTTCCTGTCAGCAAATCTTCCTGTTCAAGTATCCTGTAAAAGGAGTTTACAAAAGTCAGTAAAGGATAGAAATTCAGAACAGACAATTCCAGTTTCTTTCCTTTTTCTAATTTGTTCATGAGATGTGGGTGTCACTGGCAAGACCAGTATTTGATGCCCAGCTGGAATTGCCTTGAGAAGATGGTGGTGAGCCACTTCCTTGAACTGCTGCAGTCCATGTGGTGTCGGTGCTGTTAGGAAGGGAGGCCCATGATTTCAACTCGGCGACAGTGAAGGAACAGCGATACATTCCCAAGTCTGACTTATGATGGATGAAAGGTGATTGGTAAAGCAGCTGAAGATGGTTGGGCCTCGGACACTGACCTGAGGAACTCCAACAGAGATGTCCTGGGATTGAGATAACAAAGAATAAAAAAAATACTGAGAAATGTTAACTTGTGTTGTTGATAAAAGAGATACTCATTTAATTTTTCAGAGATGACTGATTCCCCAGGGGTTCACTCTGACTCCCCTGACTGACTGACTCAGGGTCCAGTCCTCAATGCCCCCGATTGGTGACTGAACTCGCTGCTCCTTTGCTCCTCCGGCCTCTGAGCTCCTCTTGCTGTTGTTTCCCAGGACAGTCAATGTCCAGTCTCCAACATGACCCTGTCAGGTGGAGTTCAGGGGCTCAGAGGAAGAAAAGAAAATGAGGCGGTGAATATGAGTTGGGAGAAACAAGGAGAGAAACAGGATTCAATGGAGAAACTGAGCGGGGGGCAAGCGCAGCCTCAGGAACAGCGAGTGCGGCTCTCAGAGGTCGAATGAGAGCGGCCGGGCCCGGCGGCCGTGCGGTGATCTCCCCGGGCTGGGGGTCGGGGCTGCCCATTAAAGCGATGCTGCAGCGCCTCCCCCATCCTCGCCGCGGCTTCCCAGTTTCTTCTCCATTTCCACCGAGTCCGACTCACAACAAAGGAGCCGCCCAGAAACGGGATTCCTGTTGGTCATTTTCTATTCATTTTACGGAGGTTTTGGGTTTAGATTTCTTTCTGTCTCTCTCCAGCTTTCTTTCTCCGTTTATTTCTTCGCTTTGCGCTACTGAAGTCTTGAAGAAATAATGGCAAGTGAATGGAAAGCCTGTTTATGAGATAAACACACAGCAGGGGAAGTGAGCTGCAGAAGGGGCAGGGAAAGACTTTACACATGGGGAGAGGGGGGCAGGAGTTTGAGAAGGTAGAAATCACAGAGGGAGCTGTTGAAGTGGGAGATTATACAGAGGGGGTGGGAGGCTGCTGTTGATTTCGGAGGGGGGTAATTAGAATGTACATGGGGACAGGGTACTTGCACATGTTTGAAATAGTGAGGGTTCGCAGTTGCATGTTTTAAATGGTGAATGTATATGAATGATGATATTATAACGAAGTCCAGAGAGATACGGGGTGGGTTGGGAGGTGGAGGGTGGTGCTGGAAGGAGTGCAGGGACTGTTTTGATGGTGGGTTGGGTATTATATGGGGGTTTGAGAGAGAATATTGGAGTGGGCAAATACGGGGTTAAAAATGGCGCGTGGAATTTGGCGGCCGCAAAAGAAATGGCAGCGATAAAATGATGCGGAGATGGAATAATCGCCTGTTGAAATTCGCAGGGAGGAAAATAATGGGGGTTGGATAGTTGCGGGAGGGAAAACAAAAGAGTCTAGATTTCGAAAGAGTATTTTGTGGCCCAAATTGTTTACATTGGATAAGATACAACAAAGAACCTCATTAAACAAACAAGTTGAAGTCTATTTTTTGAATTGTAAACCAGGGGAGAGCGCGAACGCATTCCCCCACTACCACAAATTTTGCAGTCGAGTATCCCGCATTTGGGGACATCGCAGGCATCAGCACATCCGAAGTGCAAGGGGATAGCCTCGTCCTGGGAGAACAACCTTTTTTTTTGTAAAAATATACTTTATTCATAAAATATCTTCAATCACATTCAAAACCATTTCAAAAACAACATTACAAGGGTACAATCCAGGTTAAACTTTTACAAAATGTATCACCAGGTGCATCAGTACAAACAATATTACAATCATTTACAGCCTTTCATTTTGATCTGTACAGCCCGAGGGGCTCTAAACAGTTCCCAGTCTCTCGGTGCGCTGTGGTAGAAAGGTCTTAGACAGCGACCCTTCCCCATTGCGCCTTTGCGGCAGCTGCCCCAAGCTTTAGTGCGTCCCTCAGCACGTAGTCCTGGACTTTGGATTGTGCCAGTCCGCAACAATCGGTCGGGGACAACTCTTTGTGCTGGAAGACCAACAAGTTTCGGGCAGACCAAAGCGCGTCTTTCACCGAGTTGATGATCCTCCAGCTGCAGTTGATGTTTGTCTCGGTGTGTGTCCCTGGGAACAGCCCGTAGAGCACAGAGTCCTGTGTCACAGAGCTGCTCGGGATGAACCTCGACAGCAACCACTGCATCTCTCTCCAGACTTTCTTTGCAAAGGCACAATCCACAAGGAGGTGAACAACGGTCTCTTCCCCACCACAGCCACCTCGAGGGCAACGTGCAGAGGGGGTGAGCCTCCTGGCGTGTAGGAAGGATCTGACGGGGAGGGCCTTTCTCACCACCAGCCAAGCTACGTCTTGGTGCTTGTTGGAAAGTTCTGGCGATGAGGCGTTCTGCCAAATGACTTTGACAGTCTGCTCGGGGAACCATCCCACAGGGTCCACCCTCTCCTTTTCCCTCAGGGCCTCTAGGACGTTACGTGCTGACCACTGCCTGATGGACTTGTGGTCAAAGGTGTTTTTCTGCATAAATTTTTCCACCAGGGACAGGTGGTACGGCACGGTCCAACTACTTGGAGCGTTCCGCGGCAGCGTGGCCAGACCCATCCTTCGCAACACCGGGGACAGGTAGAACCTCAGCACGTAGTGACATTTGGTTTTTGCGTACTGAGGGTCTACGCACCGCTTGATGCAGCCACACACAAAGGTGGCCATCAGTATGAGGGCGATGTTGGGCACGTTTTTTCCCCCTTTATCTAGAGGCTTGTACATCGCGTCCCTGCGGACACGATCCATTTTCGACCTCCAGATAAAGCGGAAGATGGCTCGAGTGATCGCCGTCGCGCAGGAGTCTGGAATGGGCCAGACCTGCGCCACGTACAGCAACAGCGAGAGTACCTCACACCTGATGACCAGGTTCTTACCCGCAATGGAGAGGGAGCGTCGCTCCCACATGCCCAGTTTCCTTTTCACCATAGCCACTCGCTCCTTCCAGTTTCTAACGCATGCCCCGGTCCCTCCGAACCATATCCCCAGCACCTTCAGGCCGTCAGCCCTGACAGTGAAGGGGAAAAAGGATCGGTCAGCCCAGTTCCCAAAGAACATGGCCTCGCTCTTCCCCCGATTTACCTTGGCTCCCGAGGCCAGTTCGAACTGGTCGCAGATGTGCATCAGTCTGCGCACCGACAGCGGGTCCGAGCAGAAGACGGCGACGTCGTCCATGTACAGGGAGGCTTTTACCTGAGTGCCTCCACTGCCTGGGATCGTCACTCCTCTTATGCCCGGATCCTTCCTGATGGACTCGGCAAAGGGTTCTATGCAACACACGAAAAGGACAGGCGAGAGAGGACAGCCCTGCCTGACTCCAGATTTAATCGGAAAGCTATCTGTTTCCCACCCATTGATTGAGACTGCGCTGCTGATGTTAGTGTAGAGCAGTTGGATCCAATTTCGAATTCCCTCCCCAAACCACATTTTGGAGAGCACATCCCCCATGTAGGTGTGCGATATTCTGTCAAAGGCCTTCTCCTGATCCAAGCTGATGAGGCAGGTATCCACACCCCTGTCCTGTACATAGGCAATCGTATCCCTGAGCAGCGCCAGGCTGTCAGAGATCTTCCTGCCTGGCACAGAGCAGGTCTGGTCAGGGTGAATCACCAATTCCAGAGCGGATTTGACCCGATTGGCGATGACCTTGGACAGAATCTTATAGTCCATATTCAACAGTGAAATGGGTCGCCAATTTCTAATTTCCTCCCTTTCCCCCTTGTGCTTGTAGATGAGGGTGATGATGCCTTTCCTCATGGATTCTGACATACTACCGGCCAGGAGCATACTCTCGTACACCCCTAGCAGGTCTGGGCCGATCAAGTCCCACAGAGCCGAATACAACTCCGCCGGCAAGCCGTCGCTTCCGGGGGTTTTACTCTTCTCGAAGGACTCGAGGGCCTTAGTCAGTTCATCAGGAGTTAGCGGTTTGTCTAGGCTCTCCCGCGTACTGTGGTCTAAGACCTCCGTGATAGAGGACAGGAAGGACTGGGAGGCCGTGCTGTCCGTGGGCTTCACGTCATACAGTCCGGCATAAAAGGATTTGCTGATCCTCAGAATGTCGGACCGTGATGACTTTACTGAGCCGTCTTCTTCCTTCAGGCTGCTGATCACAGAGCGCTCTCTGTGTACCTTTTGGAAGAAGAAACGTGAGCACGTCTCATCCTGCTCCACGGAGCGGACCCTGGAACGGAAAATGATCTTGGAGGCCTCCGAGGCAAAGTGCGAGGCTTGCTGGCCCTTCACCTCTTGGAGCTCCTCCTTGACATCGACCCCCATCGACTGCAGCCGGAGCAGATTCTGCATCTTTTTCTGGAGTCGGGACATTTCCCTCTGTTCCTTTCTAGCTTTCTGGGTGCCTTTGAGGATGAAAAACCTCTTGATGCTTCCCTTGATCGCTTCCCACCAGTGTGTCAGGGACTCAAAGAGGGGTTTCACGGTTCTCCAACCTTTGTAATCCCTCTTGAGCTCCTCAATGTTCTCTGGGGTCAGCAGTTGCACATTTAGCTTCCATGCCCCCCTGCCCACCCTCAGGTCCTTCTCCAAGTGGCAGTCCGCCAGTAGGAGGCAGTGGTCAGAGAAGAACACCGGCTTGACCTCGGTGGATCTGACTGTGAATGCACGGGACACAAACAGGAAGTCTATCCTGGAACGAATGGACCCGTCTGGCCGCGACCAGGTGTATCTACGCTGCGCTCCGTCTGCAGGGTTGCTGAAGACGTCGTGCAGCTTGGCATCCTTAACTGTTTCCATCAGGGATCTGGACGTAGCGTCCAATCTGCTTCCGGCCCTGCCGGATCGTCCAGCCGCATCGATGATGCAGTTGAAGTCCCCGCCCAGAATGACCGGCCTGGAGGTCGCCAGCAGCAGTGGGAGCTGCTGAAAAACCTCCAGCCGCTCAGCCCCTTGTGCCGGGCCATACACGTTAATTAACCGGAGTGGAGCGTTCTTGTACACTACGTCTGCTACGAGGAGTCGCCCGCCCACCACCTCCTTGACCTCGGAGACGGTGAAGTTGCCTCCCCGCAGCAGAATACCCAGGCCGGAGGAACGAGAGTCGTTTCCGCCCGACCAGATCGATGGCCCGTGGGACCACCATCGTGACCATTGCCTGTAGGAGCTGAGGTGCGGTATCGCACACTCCTGCAGAAACAACAGGTCAGCTTTGACCTTGGCTAGGTAGTCCAAGGTCGCAACACATCGCGTAGTAGATTTAATGCTACGCACATTTATGGATACAATCTTTAAACCCATTTTAAAGCATTTATTCTCCTACCAAACCCACTGTCTCTGAGAGTCCCAGACCTTTAGTCTGCTCCTTCATACCCGTAGTGAGCTCAAATTCCTTCACTTTGGATGGGCTGAGGTAGATCTCCTTGGCCGTGTTCTGCTCCAGTGGCATCTGGAGGTTCACGTCGAGAGCGGGTTTTGAGATGACCTTTGCTGGAGAAGCTTCTCCAAAACTCACCCCCTCTGGGGTGTTGCTGTTCCCGGCTTCCTGGAGCTGGGGTGCGATGATTGCCTCACTGCTCCCAGATTCCAGGGGCTGTGGTGCACTGGCCTCCTCAGGTTGCAGGCAAAGTTGGGGTGCGCTGGTCTCCTTGTTGTCTCCAATTTTCTGGAGCTCGGGTGTCTCGTCCTCCAACGCCCTGGAGCTTTGCCGCCTCTTCTGTCGGTGCCGCTCTGGCACTTCATCATCCGAAGAGCTGCTGCCCTTGTCATCCGTGTCGGATGGGAGACGCCTCTTGCCGCTTCTCTGGGAAACGCCTTTGCTTCTTCTTCGCTCCCTCTTACTTTTCTTGTTCTTTACCGTCCGCCACTCCCCCTGCTGCTTTTCCACTGCTGCCTCCTCCTCCATTGATTCGCTGTCCTGAGGACTGGGAGGTTCAGGGGGTAGTGCTGTTGATTGGCTCTCTGTTGCCTCGATCTCTTTCTCCACCTTGTCTCTCTCTGTGTCCTCCTTTGTCCCGTTGAGCTCCCTGGGGGCCTTGGTGGTTGGAGTGACACGAAACATTTCTTCTGCTTCCCCCTGGTCGGCTTTGGCTGCCTGTGCGTAAGTACGGCAGCGTTTGGGGCAGGTCCTGTAGAGGTGACTTGCCTCGCCACACAGGTTGCAGCACTTGGCCTGTTTGCAGTCTTTTGTCTGGTGCCCTTCCTGTTTGCAGATCTTGCAGAGGGAGGCGCTGCAGTTGGCCGCCACATGACCAGCCTTGCCGCATGAGCGACAATGCTTGGGTTGCCCAGCGTAGACCAAGTAGCCCCGGTTTCCCCCGATAGCGAAACTGGAGGGAGGGTGGAAAATGGCTCCCTTACCATCGGTCTTTAGCGTGACCTTAAACAGGCGTTTGCCTGTCCAGATCCCCAAGTCGTCTCGAATCTCGGTGCCGCTCCCCACCTTATCGAAGTACCTGGTGAGGAAGGTGACCACGTCGGCGACAGGGACGAAGGGGTTGTACACATGCACCATCACCTCACGTTCCCGTTGCAACGGCAGAGAAAAGTGCGGCTCCGCCGTCAGGATCTTCATCTCCGGCAGGTCTCTCTTCTCCTCGAACACCCTCAGGAGCCGGACGCAGTCTGCCACTCGCTTGAACGTCACGTCGAAATAACCACCTTTGCGGGAGTCGTGCAGGGTGAAGATCTCCGTAGCTTGGAAGCCGCACGCCTTCAACAGGATCCTCCTGGTGAAGAAGCCCCGATCCATAGGTGATCCTCCTTCATCGCTGTGGTTCACCGTGACTCGGACGGTGATAGGTAACCCACGGTATGGATTTGGATTGCGATTGGTTATCGCCCTTCCATCCCGACCTTGCCTTGGCAGGACCATGGTGTCGCCCCTGCAACACTACACTTGATCTTAGCCAAAAGGCCGAGAAGCGATGACCATGGTGTCCTAAACCCTCCTGCCTGCTCATTTATTGAAACCAAGGACTCCCTTGTTGTGGTGACATTCCCTGTCTGCCCAGTTATTCCTTTAAGTTTGTGCCTCGTTTCACCATGTTCCCAAATTTCAGAAACAAATGTTGAAATGTTTGCTCCACACCCACAGGGTTTCATCTGTTTAAAGCCACAAACAGAAAAGTCCAGCTTTCTCCTGGAGTTTGAGACAAATCTGTTTTCAAAATGATGCAGAGTTTCAGCCAATGAGGGAGATCCGCGCTCAACCCCGCCCCTCATTCACTCCGATTGGTTGGAGGGCCAACCGTACCCCCTTGATCCTGCAGTCCCGCCCCCATCCACCATTGGTCCGGAGCTGCCGTCAATCACCTGGACATTGTGACGTTTGCATGTGCAGTGTGGCTGCTGGAGCTGGACATCAGAGCGCAGGTGCAGTCCCGCCTCGAGTTTGGAGCATGCGCAGTGTGAGTGAGGGCGAAAGAAAGCTGCCTGTTTGTCAGGTGCGCAGCCGGTAAGATAAAGGGCTGAATTGAGGGAGAGATGCAGCCGGCCGGTGGACGGGCAGGTTTCGTAAACACCTTGAGCCGTTCTGAAGCCAGAATAACAAGCTACCGGTTCCTCGCTGGTATCTGTGGGCGGCAGTTCCCCCGATCCGTGTCCCTAGGTGAGAGACCCGGGTTAACGGCCGCCATCTTGTGCAGCAGGGCGCATGCGCGATCATCCCTGTCCCTGTCAGCAGGAGGAGATGATATTGTGTATTTCTATCCTGGACTGACAGGGACGGATTTTGGAAACTCCTTTTACAGGGGATTAGAAGGGGAAGATTTACACACAGCAAACTCAAATCAAAAGAAATGTTTGTCCCTTCTCAGTTTCTATCCTGGATTTATAGTGACGGTTATTGTAAACTTACAGAGCACTGGAAGTGGAGGATTGACAGACGGGAAACTCAATCCAAACATCACATCAACATCTGACAGAGTCACTCGATTAATCAGGACCTGAATATCATCAAAGTTTGAATGTGGAAGTGAAACAGTTTGTCTGTAGGCAAAGGTTTCAGGTAAGTATGAGAATAATGAACTGGGGGAAAGCCAATTTCAGTGGGGTAAGAATGGATCTGACCCAGTTAAGTTAGAATCAAAGGTTGGCAGGTGAAACTGGAATTGAAAAATTGGCAGCCTTTGAAAAAGAGGTAGTTTAGACACAGTCAAGGTTTATTCCCACAAGGCAAAAGATAGGGGCAAGAAGTCCAGAGCTCTCACGATGACAAAAACGACAGAGATTAAGATGAAGAAGAAAAAATGTGCTTCTTGCAGATGTCAGGTGTAAAATAGAACCAAGCTGAATAAAAAAAGTTCAAAGCAGAATTGGAAAAGCAATTAAGAGAAGCAAAGAGAGAGTATGAAAAGAGATTGGCAGGTAACTTAAAAATTAAAATGTCTTCTGTAGGCATACAACTAGGTAAAGGGTGATAAAGGTATGGGTGGGGCTGATTAGGGACCACAAAGGGGATTTACACATAGAGGCAAGGGGCATAGCTGAGGTATTAAACTAACAATTTGCACCTGCCTTTACCAAAGAAAAATACATTGCACAGGTCCTGATGAAAAAGGAGATAGTTGAGACCCTTGAAGGGTTTAAAATTGATGAGATATTGGATAAGCTGTCTGTATTGAAAGATAGACAAGGTACCAGGATGGTTTCCATCCACAGATACTGAGGGACCGGAATCTCAGGAGGCTTCACACCGCTGGCTGCTCGTGAGGAAGTGATCTCCGATCAGATTAATGTGCTTCTGCTGTAAGTATTTAATAAAGTGTCCGAACCTCTCATTGTGCTTCCTGTCCAATATTCCCCTTGCCATGGATCTTCCAATTTACCAACTGGGGGAAAAAAATGGCTGTTCACTGATTGGTCTCGATGGCGGCTGGTTTATCCAGAATTCCCTGTGGGTCAGAAAGTCCCCTATCAATGAGAACAGGAACCCAGAGCGCCACTGTGGGGACCGGGCTGTGCTCTGAGGCAGTGGCACAGCTGGGCGATGTTACTGAGGTGGAAATGGGTGGTTTTAGTGATTTGTAGTCAGTAGCTCAGCTTGGGCTGAAATTTGACAACAAGATTGTGAATAGGTTGGTTCAGCCTCAGAGAGCTGCAAGAGGGATGGAGTCGGTGGTTAGGGAGTGGAGACAATGGCTTTCATCTTCCCAACATTTAAATGGAGGAACTTTCTGCTCATCCAGTACTGGATGTCAGACAAGTTAGGACAGTGTGTGAGTTGGAGGTGATGGTGTTCATTGACACGTGTTACTTTCATACTTCTAGGTAGTGGATGTTGAGGGTTTGGGATATTCTGCCAAAGTTCTGGTTGAGCTGAAGATGTATTAAACACATCTTCACCCCCTGCACCTCCCACCTCTCTCTTTCATCCCATGGAGGCCAGAGTCTTGTGTAGACCCAGACCAGGTGGCAGGTTCCATTCCCTGAAGGACATTAGTGAACCAGTTGGGTTTTTATGACAATCCGGCAGTTTTCATGGTCACTTTTCCCTGGTGCCGGCCCCACAAATTACCAGATTCATGCAGCTCAATTTCACAACCTGCATTTGTGTTTTTGTGGATTCTCTCTCACACCTTTTTTTCTGTTTTAAATCAATTTCACAGGGTATTAGAAGGGGAGGATTTGCAGTCGGGAAACAGAAACAAAACATCACAGCAGAATCTGACATTCGCCCTGAATATCATTTGATTTTGAACATGGAAGGAGAAAGTACCGTTCACAGTGGAGAGAAATCGTACATGTGTCCTGTGTGTGGACGAGGCTTCAACCGATCATCTGGCCTGTCAAGACACAAGTGCAGCCACATCGGGGAGAAACCATGGAAATGTGGGGACTGTGGGAAGGGATTCAGATTCCCGTCAGAGCTGGAAGAGCATCGGCGCAGTCACACTGGGGAGAGGCCGTTCACCTGCTCAACGTGTGGGAAGGGATTTACTCTTTCAAGCTACCTGCTGAGCCACCAGCGAGTTCACAGTGAAGAGAGACCTTTTAAATGCCCAGACTGTGGGAAGTGCTTTAAAAGTTCCTGCGAGCTGATGTCCCATCAACGTGTTCACACTGACGAGAGACCATTTAAATGCTCTCACTGCGGTACTGGGTTCAGGCGATCATCTCAACTCACTGTACACCAGCGAATTCACACTGGGGAGAGACCATTCACCTGCCCTCAGTGTGGGAAGGGATTCACTCAGTCATCCCACCTGCTGACACACCAGCAAGTTCACACAGGGGAGAGACCTTTCATCTGCTCTGAGTGTGGGAAGGGATTCACTGCCTCATCCTACCTGCTGAGACACCAGCGAGTTCACACTGGGGAGAAGCCATTCACCTGCCCCCAGTGTGGGAAGGGATTCACTCAGTTATCTAGCCTGCTGGCACACCAGCAAATTCACACTGGGGAGAGGCCGTTCATCTGCCCTCAGTGTGGGAAGAGATTCACTACCTCATCCAATCTGCTGACACACCAGCAAATTCACACTGGGGAGAGGCCGTTCATCTGCCCTCAGTGTGGGAAGAGATTCACTACCTCATCCAATCTGCTGACACACCAACGAATTCACACTGGGGAGAGGCCGTTCACTTGCCCCCAGTGTGGGAAGGCATTTATTCATCCATCCCACCTTCTGACACACCAACGAATTCACACTGGGGAGAGACCATTCACCTGCCCCCATTGTGGGAAGGGATTCACTACCTCATCCAACCTGCTGACACACCAGCGAGTTCACAAGTAACTAAAGTGGTGGGATTTTGCTGTTAATCACATCCAGGACTGAACCATGTTCATTGGGATCTGTTTCTGCTGATGTTAATAAACTACAGACCACTTAGGGGGGGGCAAATATTCTGGATAAATATCAAATAAATTAGTTTTGTGTTAAAAGGCACAATGTGTTGAACCTTTTTAATATCTCTAACACAAGTTCATTCCTTTTGAAATGCTCTCCCTCCATCCTCACCCCCAACAACTGGTGTGAGGGTCTCATGGAGCTTCTTTGTCACCAAGATTGAGACAATCGGATGAGCTGCCTTTGCTGCTTCCCTCCTTTCCACTCGCCCTCCCTAAAGTTCCCCAATACCTGAGCCCTGAACTCACATCTTTCTGTAGTTTCCCTTCCATCTCCCCTCATGCCCTCTCAGAGCTCATCTTGTCCATGAAATTCATCTCTTGCTCTATTGACCCTACACCCACTAAACTACTGATCACTCAACTTCCCCATTTTCACTGAATATGTCAACAGTTTTCTCTCTCAAGTACTGTCCATCTTTCCTTCAAATCTGCCATCATTATACCCATAGAACTATAGAAAAGTTACAGCACAGAAGGAGGCCATTTGGCCCATCTTGTCCATGCCAGCCCGAGGACACCCAGGTACCCTTTCTAATCCCACCTTCCTGCTCCCGGTCCATAGCCCTGCAGCTTACAGCACTTTAGGTGCAGATCCAGGTACTTTTTAAAGGAGTTTAAAGTTTCTGCCTCTACCACCAACTTGGGCAGCGAATTCCAGACACCCACTACCCTCTGCGTAAAAAAGTTCTTCCTCATGTTCCCCCCTACACCTTCTGCCACTTATCTTGAATCTACGTCCCCTGGATCTAGAATTCTCTACCAAGGAAAACAATTTTATCCTGTCCTCTCTATCTATTCCCCTCATAATTTTGTACACCTCAATCAAGTCACCTCTCAGCCTTCTTTGTTCTAAGGAAAATAACCCCAACCTATCCAATCTCTCCTCATAGTTACACTTTTCTAACCCTGGCAACATTCTTGTAAACCTCCTCTGCACTCTCTCCAGAGCTATTATGTCCTTCCCATAATGTGGTGACCAGAACTGCACACAACACTCCAGTTGTGGCCTCTCCAGTGTTTTATACAATTCCAACATGATATCCTTACTTTTATATTCTATACCTCTGCCAATGAAGGAGAGCATTCATATGCCTTCTTTACAACCTTGTCTACTTGAACTGCTGCCTTCAGGGACCTGTGTACTTGTACGCCAAGATCTCTCACTTCATCTACCCCTATCAGTATATTCCCATTTATTGTGTAATCCTTGTAACTGTTTGACCTCCCTAAATGTATGACCTCACACTTATCTATGTTAAAATCCATCTGCCACTTTAACGCCCACTCCACCAACCCATCTATATTGTTTTAGAGATTATGGCTATCCTCTACACTATCCACTACTCTGCCAATCTTTGTGTCATCTGCAAATTTCCCAATCGTCCCCCCCACGTTCACGTCCAAATCGTTAATGTATAACACAAACAGCAAGGGTCCCAACACTGAGCCCTGGGGAACACCAAATGAGACAACTTTCCATTCGCAAGGGCATCCATCGAACATTACCCTTTGTTTCCTGTTACAAAGCCAACCTTTTATCCAGTTTGCAACATTACCCTGAATCCCATGGGCTTTTACTTTCCTGACCAATCTGCCATGTGGGACCTTGTCAAACGCCTTGCTAAAATCCATGTACACAACATCCACTGCACTACCTTCATCAACCCTTCTTGTCACTTCCTCAAAGAATTCAATCAAATTTATGAGGCAGGACCTTTCTTTAACAAATCCATGCTGACCATCCCTGACAAGCCCATGCCTTTCCACATGACAGTTAATCCAATCTCTCAGGATTGATTCTGCTAATTTGCTCACCACCGATGTAAGACTAACTGGCCTATAATTGGCATTTCCTTTGATCCCTTTTTAAACAATGGAACTACGTTTGTATTTCTCCAGTCCTCCAGTACCTCCCCTGTATCTAGTGAAGATTGGAAAATCATCCTCAGAGCATCTGCTATCTCCTCCCTGACTTCCTTCAGCAGCCTTGGAAACAATCCATCTGGCCCTGGTGACTTATCAACTTTCAAGGGTTTCAACCCTTCGAGTACTTCCTCTCTCTTTATGACTATCCAGTCCAATATCTTGCAGTGTTCCTCCTGGACTACTATATTTCCATCCTCTCCTTTGTAAACATGGAGACAAAATATTCATTCAAAACCCTTCTCACAGCCTCTGCATTTACACACAAGTTTCCATCTTCATCTCTGATAGGTCCCACTTTTTCCTTAACTAATCTTTTAGCCTTCTTGAACCGCTGCAGTCTATGTGGTGTCGGTACGCACACAGTGCTGTTAGGGAGGGAGTTCTAGGATTTTGACCCAGCGACAGTGAAGGAATGATGATATATTTCCAAGTCAGGATGGTGTGTGGCTTGGGGGGGATCTTCCAGGTGGTGGTGTTACTATCTATCTGCAGCCCTTGTCCTTCTAGATGGCAGAGGTCTCAGCTTTGGAAGGTGCTGTCGAAGGAGCCTTGGTGAGTTGCTGCAGTGCACCTTGTCGATGGTACACAAACTGTGTGAAGTTAAAGCACGTTGTTTGCAACCTCAATTTCATATTTGACCAGAAGGTGAGCTTCTGACCACAAATCTGCACTATCACTAAGACTGCCCATTTCCACCTCAGTAACATTGCCTGACTTTGCCCCTGCCTCAGCTCATCTGCTTCTGAAACTTACATCCATCAAACTGTTAACTTTAAACTTGATTATTCTAACACAATCGTGACCGGCCTCCCATATTCTACCTGCAGTAAACGTGAGATCATCCAAAACTCTGCTGTCTATGTCCTCACTCACACCAAGTCCCATTGGCCTACCATCCCGTGCTTGCTGACCCACATTGGCTCCCGGTTCAGCAGCACCTGAATTTTAAAATGCTGATCCTTGTTTTCAAATCTCTCCATGGCCTCCCCTCTCCCAATCTCTATTATCTCCTCCAGCCCTACAACCCTCCAGGATCTCTGGGCCCAAGAACTGTCCCACATTCCCACCAAAGCTACACATCGAGCCGCAGGAGCCTCCAGCCTGGAACTCGGAGTGGGAGAAGGGGGAAGAATGAGGAGACACAATATAGTCTGACACTCACAGCAACCGACAGTCTATTTATATTAATGGGATAGTGAGGCAGTTCAGAAACAATTCATTGAACTACAGAAAAGTTATGGCACAGAAAGAGGCCATTCAGCCCATCGTATCTATGCAGGCCGAAAAATAAAAAACTAGCCACCCATTCTAATCCCACCTTCCTGCACATGGTCCGTAGCCTTGCAGGTTACAGCACTTTGGACGCAGACCCAGGTACCTTTTAATTGAGTTGAGGGTTTCTGCCTCCACCGCCAAACCAGGCAGTGAATTCCAAACACCCACCACACTCTGGGTGAAGATATTTTTCCTTAAGTCCCCTCTAATCTTCCTACCAAATCACGTTAAATCTATGGACCCTGGTAATTGACCTCTCAGCTAGGGAAAACAAGCCTTTACTGTCTACGCTATCTGGACCCCTCATAATTTTGTGTACCTCAATTACGTCACCCCTCAGCCTCCTCTGTTCTAAGGAAAACGACCCTAGCCGATCCAATCTTTCTTCATAGCTGCAATTATCCGGTCCTGGCAACATTTTTGTAAATCTGTCCTGCCACCTTCAGGGACCAGTGGACATGCAGTCCAAGGTCTCTCACTTCCTTCAGCCCTCTCAATATCCTCCCGTTTATTGAGTATTCCCTTGCTTTGTTTGCTTTCCTCAAATGCATTACCTCGCACTTTTCTGGATTTAATTTCATTTGCCCTTTTCTGACCACTCACCAACACAATTCCTGTAGAAGATCCCATCAGGAAAACATTTTAGTTTCCCTTCTGTAAATCCTCCCCTTCTAACCCCCTGTAAAAGGAGTTTCCAAAATCCATTCCTGTCAATCAGTGAGGCAAGTCTGGCCACAGGAGAGGTGCCAGAGGACTGGAGGACAGCCAATGTGGTCCCGTCATTCAAGAATGCAGGAAGGGATAAACCAGGGAACTACAGGCCAGTCAGTCTAACCTCAGTGGTGGGGAAACTATTGGAAGCAATTCTGGGGGATGGAATTAATCTACACTTGGAGAGGCAGGGATTAAACAAGAACAGTCAGCATGGTTTTGTTAAGGGGAGGTCATGTCTGACCAATTTGATTGAATCTTTTGAAGAGGTGGCCAGGTGTGCAGATGAGGGCAATGCATTTGACGTAGTCTATTTGGACTTCAGCAAGGCTTTTGATAAAGTCCCACATGGGAGACTGATAATGAAGGTAAGAGCCCATGGGATCCAAGGCAATTTGGCAAATTGGATCCAGAATTGGTTGAGTGGCAGGAAGCAGACGGTGATGGTCGAGGGGTGTTTTTGTAACTGAATGCCTGTGTCCAGCGGGGTTCCACAGGGATCAGTGTTGGGTCTCTTGCTGTTTGCTGTATATATAAACGATTTAGACTTGAATGTAGGAGGATTGATCAGTAAGTTCATGGATGACACGAAAATTGATGGGGTGGTAAATAGTGAGGAGGATAGCCTTAGATTGTAGGAGGATATAGTCGGGCTGGTCAGTGGCAAATGGAAATTAATCCAGATAAGTTTGAGGTGATGCACTTGGGCAGGACAAACAAGGCACGGGAATACACGATGAATGGGAGCACCCTGGGAAGTACCGAGGATCAGGGGGACCTTGGTGTGCACGTCCACTGGTCCCTTAATGTAGCTGAACAGGTAGATAAGGCATATGGGATACTTGCCTTTATTAGCCGAGGCATAGAATATAAGAATAGGGAGGTTATGTTGGAACGGTATAAAACGCTGGTTAGGCCACAGTTAGAGTATTGCCTTTAGTTCTGGAATCTGAATTATAGGAAGGATGTGATTGCACTAGACAGAGTGCAGAGGAGATTTACCAGGATGTTGCCTGGGCTGGAGAGTTTTAGTTATGAGGAGAGATTGGATAGACTGGGGTTATTTTCCCTGGAGCAGAGGAGATTGAGGGGGGATATGATTGAGGTGTATAAAATTATGTGGGGCATAGATAGGGTAGACAGGAAGGGACTTTTCCCCTTGATGGAGGGATCAATAACCAGGGGGCATAGATTTAAAGTAAGGGGAAGGAGGATTAGAGGGGATTTGAGGAAGTATTTTTTCACCCAAAGGGTAGTGGGAGTCTGGAATTCACTGCCTGAAAGGGTGGTAGAGGCAGATACCCTCATAACATTTAATTTGGATGTGCACTTGCGATGCCATGGCATACAAGGCCATGGGCCTCCTGCTGGAAAATGGGATTAAAATTAGGTACTTGTTTCACCCGCGCAGACTCGAAATATCGTTTTCATTCGATTGGAATTGCAGCCAAAGAGTTCGGATAATCTCGAAGTTGGGGGATGATAGGAAACTTGGAAGAATTGTAAACTTTGAGAAGCACAATGTTGAACTTCAAAAGGACGGAGGCAAGTTTGTGGAGTGGACACTATCTGTCAAGGCACATCTATCTGGCAGATGATGTTCGTTGTGGAGAAGTGTGAGGTGATTTTTGTTTTTATTCATTCATGGGATGTGGGCTTCGCTGGCTGGGCCATCATTTATTGCCCATCCCTAGTTGCTCTTCAGAAGGTGGTAGTGAGCTGCCTTCTTGAACCGCTGCACTTCATGTGAAGTAGGTACATCCACTGTGCGAAAGTGAAGGAACGGTGATATATTTCCAAGTCAGGATGGTGAGTGACTTGGAGGGGAACTTTCAACTGGTGGCGTTCCCATCTATCTGCTGCACTTGTCCTTCTAGATGGTAGTGGTCGTGGGTTTGTAAGGTGCTGCCGAAGGACCCTTGGTGAATTCCTGCAGTGCATCTTGTAGATGGTACACACTGCTGCAACTGTGTGTTGGTGGTGGAGGGAGTGAATGTTTGTGGATGTGATGCCAATCAAGCAGGCTGCTTTGTCCTGGACAGTGTCAAGCTTCTTGAGTGTTGTGGGAGCTGCACTCATCTACGCAAGTGGGGAGTATTCCATCACACTCCTGACTTGTACCTTTTAGATGGTGGACAGGCTTTGGGGAGTCAGGAGGTGAGTTACTCCTCGCATGATTCCTAGCCTCTGTCCTGCTATTATAGCCACAGCATTTATATGGCTAGTCCAGTTAAGTTTCTGGTCAATGGTAACTGACAGAATGTTGATAGTGGGGGATGCAATGATGGTAATGCCGTTGAACATCAAGGGGAAATGGTTGGATTGTCTCTTGTTGGAGATGGTCACTACCTGGCACTTGTGTGACGTGAATGTTACTTGCCACTTGTCAGCATAAGCCTGGATATTATCCAGGCCTTGTTGTATTTGGACATGGACTGCTTGAGTATCCGAAGAATCGCGGAACAATGTGCAAACATCAGCGAACATCCCTACTTCTGACCTTATGATGGAAGGAAGGTCCATTGATGAAGCAGCTGAAGATTGTTGGGCTGAGGACACTACCTTAAGGAACTCCTGCAGTGATGTCCTGGAGCTGAGACGACTGATCTCCAACAACCACAACCATCTTCCTTTGTGCTAGCTATGACTCCAACCAGCGGAGAGTTTTCCTTATGATTCCCATTGACTTCAGTTTTGCTAGGGCTCCTTGATGCTACACTCGGTCAAATGCGGCCTTGATGTCAAGGGCAATCACTCTCACCTCACATGGGAGTTCAGCTCTCTTGTCCATGTTTGAACTAAGGCTGTAATGAGGTCAGGAGCTGAGTGACCCTGGTGGAACCCAAACTGGACGTCAATGAGTAGGCTATTGCCAAGCAAGTACCGCTTGATAGCAATGTCGATGACCCCTCCCCATTACTTTACTGAAGATCGAGAGTAGGCTGATGGGGCAGTAATTGTCCAGGTTGGACTTGTCCTGCTTTTTGTGCACAGGACATACTGGAGCAATTTTCCACATAGCTGGGTAGATGCCAGTGTAGCAGCTGTACTGGAGCAGCTTGGTAAGAGGCGCGGCAAGTTCTGGAGCACAAGTCTTCAGTACTATTGCCGGAATGTTGAGAGGGCCTATAGCCGTTGTAGTATCTCGTGCCTTGACATCATATGGAATGAATTGAATTGGCTGAAGGCTGGCATTTGTAATACTTGGGACCTCCGGAGGAAGCCGAGATAGATCATCCACTCGGCACTTCTGGCTGAAGATTGTAGCAAATGCTTCAGCATTTATTGTACTGATATTCTTGGCTCCTCCATCATTGAGGATGGAGATATTTGTGGAACCTCCTCCTCCAGTGAGTTGTTTAATTGTCCACCATCATTCACGACTGGATGTGGCATTTTGGTAGGAAGAACATGGAGAGACAATATGAAATAAAGATACAATTGTTCAGGGGGTGCTGGAGCAGAGGGACTTGGGTGTATATGTGCATAAATCATTAAAGGTGGCAGGACAGGTGGAGAGAGCAGTTAATAAAGCATACAGTATCCTGGGCTTTATCAATAGGGGCATAGACTACATGAGCAAGTAGGTTATGCTGAGCTTATATATGACATTATTTAGATCTCAGCTGAAGTACTGTGTACAGTTCTGGGCACCACAGGAAGGATGTGAACACGTTGGAAAAAACGTGCCCAACATCGCCCTCATACCGATGGCCACCTTTGTGTGTGGCTGCATCAAGCGGTGCGTCGACCCTCAGTACGCAAATACCAAGTGTCACTATGTGCTGAAGTTCTACCTGTCCCCGGTGTTGCGAAGGATGGGTCTGGCCACGCTACCGCAGAACGCTCCAAGTAGTTGGACCGTGCCGTACCACCTGTCCCTCGTGGAAAAATTTATGCAGTGAAACACCTTCGACCACAAGTCCATCAGGCAGTGGTCGGCACGTAACGTCTTAGAGGCCCTGAGGGAAAAGGAGAGGGTGGATCCTTTGGGATGGTACCCCGAGCAGACTGTCAAAGTCATTTGGCAGAATGCCTCATCGCCAGAACTTTCCAACAAGCACCAAGACGTAGCTTGGCTGGTGGTGAGAAAGGCCCTCCCCGTCAGATCCTTCTTACACGCCAGGAGTCTCACCTCCTCGGCACGTTGCCCTCGAGGTGGCTGTGGTGGGGAAGAGACCGTTGTTCACCTCCTTGTAGATTGTGCCTTTGCAAAGAAGGTCTGGAGAGAGATGCAGTGGTTTCTGTTGAGGTTCATCCCGAGCAGTTCTGTGACACAGGACTCTGTACTCTACGGGCTGTTCCCAGGGACACACACCGAGACAAACATCAACTGCAGCTGGAGGATCATCAACTCGGTGAAAGACGCTCTTTGGTCTGCCCGAAACTTGTTGGTCTTCCAGCGCAAAGAGTTGTCCCCGACCGAGTGTTGCAGACTGGCACATTCCAAAGTCCAGGACTACGTGCTGAGGGACGCACTAAAGCTTGGGGCAGCTGCTGCAAAGGCGCAATGGGGAAGGGTCGCTGTCTAAGACCTTTCTGCTACAGTGCACCGAGGGACTGGGAACTGCTTAAATCCCCTCGGGCTGTCCAGCTCAAAATGAATGTCTGCAAATGATTGTAATATTGTTTGTACTGATGCACCTGGTGATACATGTTGTAAAAGTTGAACCTGATTGTACCTTTGTAATGGTGTGTTTGAAATGGTTTGGAATGTGGTTGACGACATTTTATGAATAAAGTAAATTTTTAACCAAAAAAAAACAAGACGTCCGCGCATGCGCACTGCACCCCGCTGATCCAAAATGGCGGCCGTTAACGCGCTTCTTCGGAAAAAAGAACCGGGCTGCAAACAGGGGTATCTCAGGGTCTTATTCAAGGTTTGGAGCCTTTACAAAGTGTTTAGAAACCCTCCCCGTCCTCCCGGAGCCTCCATCGTTCCTCCGTGTTTTCATTTCCTTTCCAGTTTGAAGATAAGACAGACAGAAGACGCCACATCGCCATTATGGCGCATGCTCCAAACACTGGGCGATAATGCACCTGCGCATTGCTCTCCTCTGGCGGGGAAAGGGGACATTCACCACCGCGGGGGATGCTGGGTAAATTCCTTGCCATAGAATGGCCTAATTGGTAGTGGTGAGTGTTTTTTTTGCAAAGATGTGGGGATTGGGGCGAGTGTCGGGCAGTCAATAAAATTAGGAACCAACACAAAAACAAAAATTGCTGGAAAAACTCAGCAGGTCTGACAGCACCTGTGGAGAGGAAGACAGGGTTAATGTTTCGAGTCCGTAGTAACATTAACTCTGTCTTCCTCTCCACAGATGCTGTCAGACCTGCTGAGTTTTTCCAGCAATTTTTGCTTTTGTTTCAGATTTCCAGTATCCGCAGTATTTTGCTTTTAAATTAGGAACCAAATTATACAGAAGCCCAAGTGCACAGAAACTCCATTATCCACCAAAAAGAAGGGAATTGATGGTGAATTGCAAATCCCCCAAAGTTTTACCAGAACAGCAGCAATGACGGGGAATCCAATCCCTCCAGTCAAATGTGAACTTAGCAGATGGGGTGACTGAGTGAATCCTTTCAGTGAGTAACTGTCAGGATTGTTGTCTCGTGGATATTCCTGGTTGTGCATTTTTAGTTATGCTGTCACATACCAATAACACAGTAATCTGGAAACAGGCTGCAGCTCCTTTTTTTCATTCGTCACAGGATGTGGGTGTCACTGGCAATGCGGGCATTTATTGCCATCCGTAATTGCCTTTGAGAATGTGATGGTGACCTGCCTTCCCAAACCGCTGCAATCCAATTGAATTTTACTTTCTTCGAGCGGCTTTGATATGACCAAGTGGCTTATGCACCATTTCAAAGGGTCAAACACATCACATTGTAGTTGGTCTGCAGTCACCAGTAGACCAGATGAGGTTGGGATGGCATCCTAAAGAATGTCAGGGAACCAGTTGGACTTTTATAACAATCCATTCATTTCATGATCACTGATAACAGCTTTTATAGTAGATTTTTATTCCAGATTTATTGAATTAACTGAATTTAAAATCTCTAACTGTTGTGATGAGTTTTGAACTCACATCTCCAGATTATTATTCCCTCTAGATTGCTAATCCAGTAATGTAACCACTATGCCTGGGCATGTTGTCAGAATGCCTGAATTCAGATTGACAAACAGGTGCTGTACTCGGAGCTACACCAGGGAGGCTCTTCACATGGGGCCAAAGGAAACTTTTCAAAGACAATCTCAAGGCCTACCTGACATTCTGCTCTATTAACAGAAACACTTGGGAAGCAGATTCCCAATTGCCTCCAAAACGGTGAATCATCATCCATGAACTTTTCAATCAACAAGAACAGCCACTGAGAGAGAGGGACAGAGAGAGCAGCTGCTCGAGTCAACAATCCATCACCAACTCTACTGGCCAACAAACCCCATGTCCTCACTGTAAGGAGAGCCTGCAAGGCTAAGATAGGACACATTAGTCACCTGTGAATACACAACTAACACTGACGTATCACTTGCACCCAGTCATCCACAAGGAAGAATCACCCTTGACAGAAGGGATTACTGATGGATAACCACGATGTTATCGTACCCTTCTTTATCTGGGGATTGAATGTCAGTTATACAATTGTAGCAGCAGTTAAAAGCCTCCTGTGAACACCTCCATGCGATCTCTTAGTGCAGATTTAAAAAAAATTATTTTGAGTGTGCTTACATTCAATGAGTTAATACTGATTTTATAAACCAACGGTTATGCCTCAGTTGGAGTGCTGTATTCAGTTATGGGCATCACACTTTAAACAGGATGTGAAAGCCTTAGAGAGGGTGCAGAAGAGATTTGCTAGAATGGTACCAAAGGTAAGAGGCTTCAGCTATATGGAGAAACTGGGATTGTTTTCCTTGGAGCAAAGGGTTAAGCAGGATGGTGGTGGTGGTGGCATGATGGTATTGTCACTGGATTAGTAACCCAGAGACCAGGGTTAATGCTCTGGAGGCTGGGTTTCGATTCCCACCAGGTCTCATGATGACCCTGAAGCCATTGTTGCTTGTCATAAAAACCCATCTGATTCACTAATACCCTTAAGAGAAAGAAATATGCCATCTTCACCTGGTCTGGCCTGCATATGACTCCAGACCCACAGCAATATGGTTGACTCTTAAAATACCCAGAACTTACACCATGGACTGCAGCAGGCCAAAAAGATGGCTCACCACCACCTTCTCAAAAAAGATGCAAAGCGGTTTTCAAAATCATGAACAGTTTTGACAAACTGAAAGAATAAGGGTGTCCAGTAGCAGAAAAATTGCTAATCTGAGGACACAGATTTCAGAACTTTTTTTTAAGCAGTGTGTTGCTGTGATCTGGAAATCACTGCCTGAAAGGGTGCTGGAAGCAGATTCAAGAGCAACATTTTTGGGAGAATTGAATAAATAGTTGAAGGAAGAAATATCCAAGTCTAGGAGTAAAGAGCAGGGGAGTGGGACTAATTCGATAGCTACACTAAAGCGCTGGTACAAACACGATGAGCTGAACACCATCCATTAGCTCCTGTACCATCTGAAGACAATGGCAGATGATGATACCCGGAATGCTTCAGGTGGTAGAATATGGCCCATCAACATCAAAAGGGATGCAACACTGATTTTTCTTCCTTTCTTTCATGAAGGTGCTGTGTGATGGTGAGGTTCAATCCCAGTTACTGTTTACCCACCTGTACCCTGCCAAGTGGTAATTCTGAGCTTATGATCCTACACTGTGAGCTATAATAACGGTATTTTATTCAAGAAGCAAGTTTTCAGACCAAAGGCTGAATTGCAGTGTGACTTACATCAGGAAATTCACATAGAGACTAAATAATAAAGTTAAAAACATGGAAATATGACAATCAAATAGCAGAAACAGGTTCCAGTTGAAAACTAGCAGGAAAAATGTTTCCAGTGATAATAATAAACACAGACACCAGAACTGGAATAAAAGACAGGCTATTTTCTAATAATAACAGTGGCATAGTATAAGTGTAACAATTACAAACACAGGGTCTGATACAGTAAGAGTGCAGATGGGCCCAAAGGAAGAATAACAAAGGTTTGGCTCACCTTGAGTGTAACAAATACAGTATTTGTTCCAATAATAAGAGTTAGGCTGCAGTGTGTTAGTTAACACATCATTGGATCCAATGTGATGATAATGCAGTCAGTATCTAGTGCAGCAAAACCAAAGTTTGGGTCTCATCTAGCAATGTAAGTGAGTCATGGTCTATTAGTATAATATGATGTCAATGTGTGCCTAATGTCTAATAACAGAGCCAAGGATCACTGCAATGGGAATGGGATGGGTTTAATGTAATAACACAGACATGGTCTAGTGGAATGGGAACTGATATCAATATTGACTAATTGGTGGCACTCTCACCCCGAGTCAGAAGGATGTGGGTTCAAGCCCCCTCCAGAAACTCGACCACATCATCCGAGCCGATGCTCCTGGTGTCATTATAAATGGGAGTCTCTGTTCTTTTGCCGAATATTTTCTTAGACTCAGAAGGAGTGAAGGGAATGACAGACGGGACAATTCTGGGCAGTTGCTCCATCCAGCAAAGCATTCCTGGGACATGATTGCAGGTTTGACGTGCCCATCTACTCCTTAAAAAAAATCTCTTCCTCTTTGGGTTTGTGAAGGGAGTTACGACTGCAGCACGTGGGGCTGACTGGAGTCTGGTGTAAAAATAATCACACAGGCCGACTCCAGTTCTTAATAACAGAGGTCACTTTAACTGCAGGGAACCTTACATTAAGTGAGGAAAGAGGCAGAATAAAGATCCGATTGTAATAGGAGGACAAGGTGTAAGGAAGCAATGATATTTGGGTTTCTGTGTTATGGTGAGTGTCACAGGGAGGTGTGTGATAAAATAGGAGTGGAAATGTCATGACAGAGACACGTGTGACTGACTCCACTTGACTGAGAGCTGTTGTACCCAAGGGGAGGGCAATGACGACATGGGGAACTCCAGAGATTTCTGTTATCTGAGGTGATAATGGTGCATCTGAGGAACTGAAAAGAATCGGTTCCTTCTCACCCTTGCCTGCAGTTCCCAAGTTGCACAGACACACAGGAAACAGATCTGACAGCTCGTAGAAACCAACGTTTTAAATCTTCTGTTTGAGACACATTATGATTGAAAAGATCAAATGTTAAAACCTCAGGAGAGGAAAATTCAGAATGTCACAAAGATCAGTGAGCCGTCCAATTAGTTCCATTCACCATAACTCTGCCAATTTTCCCCTCTTCATTTATTGATCCAATTCCCTTTGAAAGTTGCTATTTTATCTGCTTCCAACCCCGTCAGTGTGTGCATTCCAGATCACATCAAATCACTGCGTAAAAATATTCTCCTCATCACCCCCTCTGGTTCTGTTGTCAAAATCATAAATCTGTGTCCTCTGGTTACAAACTCCTGCATCTGAAAACAGTTTCTCCCAGTTTTCTCCCTCCCTCTTCTCTGCCTTGGTTCAGTTCTCCAGCTCCTGTGTCTCTGATTCAGGGTCTCAGGCGGGAACCCAGCTGCCGCCGGGCGGGACACAGGAGGGGGGACCCTCCCGGGTGGGTCTTAGCCGGACCCTGTGTCCGTCCTCCCAGTTTCTGAGCCCTCGGGCGGCCCGCGGTCTCCCCGTAATTTTTGAATCTCCCGCTCCGGAGCCTCTTCCCCCGAACCCGGCTCTGTCACCGGGAAGAAGCCCCGGAGCTGCAAACGCGGGACATGGAGGCTATGATCCGGGATTGCGGCCTACACCGGGTGTTTCTGAAGCCTCTCCCCCGACCCGCCGGCTCGATTCGGCCTCACTCACCCGCCGCCTCCAGTCAGTTTCTGTCTCCCTGCGGTTCCGACACCGGCCCGTCCGAACACCTGCATTGCGCATGCTCCAGTCAGAGCGACACTGCGCCTGCGCAGCAATCGCCTGTTGTACAGATAGGGCACATTCTGCCTCTCGGTGAATGCTGGGTAAGTCCCACCGCCATTGACAACCTGTTTCATCGAATACAACATCATCTTTTGTGGTCTGATTACGATTTGAACCCTGGATATAAAATGGTTAAGTCAGTTGACACAGTATCCATAGTTCTATCCTGGACTTGATTAACAGCAGGAAAAAACCCTCAATGTCAAATGTGAACTCACTGGATTCTTAGCAGGCGGTGTGAACGAGTGTGTCTTTTCTCGTAAACAGAACATTTAAACAACTCCTCATCACCAATTGATTGTATATCAATTGCTTTGAACTTTTAAAGCTGGAGTGTTAACTAGTGGAAATACTGAATAGATCCCTCTGCGCATATAAAGTATCTGAATGATCTCCCTCTGACGTGACTGTGTTCTTGTGTCAGTAAATGGGATGACCAAGTGAATCCCTGTCTACATACAGCTGGTGGACGGTGTATTTGTGGTGTGGTTGTACCCATGAGTTCCCAGCTCTGACATGCTTCGCAAACTCTTAATATAACGAATTCCATATTCTCACATTCCCCTGGTCAAAGAAAAGCAAAAATACTGTGGATGCTGAAAATATGCAATAAAAATAGAAAATGATGGAAATACTCTGATATTGAGCAACTTCCAGATCAGAATTGACTTGATATGATGTGTTGCAGCCGTAGCATTTGGACGTTGGTAGGCACGAATGTGATCCACAACAACAACATTTGCAGTAAGTGCAGCTCGAGGAACTTCAGCTCAGAGTTGTTGAGCTGGAGCCTGAACTTTGGACAATAGGGAGAAAGTTGCCTGGACAATTTGATTCAGCAAGCAGCCACTCTCCTTAAGTTACATAATATCAGATTTAGTCTGTGGTCAGGGATGGGAGGGTGTGACTACTGGTGATACAGGTATGGGTATCAAGAAGGTAGCACTTTGCACTTGTCCAGTAAATTCAAAGTTCTTGGAGCCATGAGGACAGCAGCTTGATGTGTGAGCAAAGTGACCATGTTACCGAGTTACAGGGGACCATTCAAGCTGGGGGTGGTGGGTGGCGGAGAGAACAGAGTGTAGGAACAGTCGGGGACAGTAGCCAAGGGTGTGAGTCCCGAATGCTGTGCAGCCTGCTCAGTAATGGATTTAAGGACATCTCCTCGGGCTAGAGAGTAATGTGGAGAGGGAGGGAGAGGGCCCAGTTATCGTGGTTCATGTAGGTACCAGCTACATAGGTATTATCGTGTAAGAGGTTCTGCTCAGGGAGCATGAGCAGCTAGGACCTAAATTAAAAAGCAAAAACAAAAGTAATAACCTCTAGATTACTGTCTCAGTCATCAGTAAATCGGTCAAAATGTTGAATGTTCAACAACTGGTGTCACAAGGGTCATTTGGAAGAACTCCTTCAGACTCATCCCATCTTGGTCACTAATGTCCTTTAGGGAAGGAAATCTGCCAACCTTACCTGGTCTGGCCCGCGTGTGACTCCAGGCCCCAACAATATGATTGACTCCGAACTGCCCTCTGAAATGGCCTAGCAAGCCTCTCAGTTATACTCAAGGCAGCAACTCGCCACCACTTTCTCAAGGAGCACAGGGAGAGGCCATTCAGCTCCTCGGGCCGGCCCCCCCTCCCCCATTCAATAGGATGGCGGCTGATCTTCTGCCTCGACTCCACCTTCCCGCCCTATCCCTTCGCGCCCAAAATCCTATCAGTCACAGACTTGAATAGACTTAGCGACGGAGCATCCACAGCTCTCGGTGGGGATGGTGGGCGGGGGGGGGGGGGGGGGGGGGGGGGTTAGAATTCCAAAGATTCACAACCCTCCGAGTGAAGGAATTTCCCCTCATCTCAGTCCAAAATCGACGACCCCTCACCCTGAGACTGTGACGCCCCCGCCGCCCCCCATTATAGACTTTACTGCCGCAGGAGGGAAACAGTCTGTCAGCACCGACCCCGTCAAACCCTCGAAGAATGTTCAAAGTTTCAATCAGATCACCTCTCGTTCTTCCAAACTCCAGCGGTAACAGGCTCCCCTACTTCAATCTCACCTCGTAGGACGGCTCTCTCATAGGGATTCACGGAATGAGTAAGGAGGCCATTCTACGTTTCACCCCCATGCCAGCATCCCAGGCATCAGTCTCGTGAACCCTCACTGCATCCCCACCAAAGGCAAGTCTCCTTAGCTAAGGAGACTGAAACTTGTGCACGTGTGCTCCAGGCGTGGTCTCGCCAAGGCCTTGTATAATGGGGGCAAAACTTCCTTACTCTTAAAACAGCACCTCCCTCGCAAGGAGAGAGCCGACATGCCATTCGCCGCCCTTTATTGCTTGCTGCCGCCAGCGGGGCAGCTTACCGCGTTTTGGGTGTGGGGCACCCAAATCCTCCCACGGGTCAACGTTGGCCAGGGCTCTGCAAGGTGGCTGAAGGGTGCAACGCCAAAGCAATTCGCTCCGGGGCGTCGCCCTGGCTCCCTTTGAGCGAGGGGCACTCGGCGAATCCCAAGTGAAATTGGCGCCGTTCTCCCTTTTGCCCCACATGCAATGATGATGGTGTGATGATGATGATGGTGTGTGTGTGTGTGTGCACGTAACTCCTGCCATTTCGTCTTATCTGGACCTTTGGTGCTCTGAGACCCTTTACTGCCTTATTTCAACTCTTCAGCCTGCCACTGGTCACTTGCTTACCTCCAACCTGTTACGCTTCATTAACTTGCTCTATTACTACGTCACAACCTCTCCTAACTCTTAAAGCCTATCTTTCCTCTTAAGAGGGAAAGTTTTCATTTAAGTCCAACAGTTCTGACATGCAGTCAGAGCCACATTAGTTGGCCAATATTTGGGTGACCTTTGACCCTGCCTAAACTGGCATCCCAATGAGGTCCGGGTTGCCTTTTATTTCACTTTTTAAAACAAAGGGGAGCCTCTCCTGATTAGAGTGACCTTATTTCAAAAACAGTGCTCCCTCTTATAATGTTTTATTTCTACTTTATTCCATGACCAGCCCCTCTACCTCACATCCTCAAAAGGCGTCGCTTCCCACGCCATCTAACTGCTTAAATACCGGGGCGGCCGCAGGGAGGGGGCGGGGACAGCCATCGCCAAGCCCCCGCGACCAATCACGGCGGGCGTTTCTGCTTCGCCCATCGCGCGGCGGCGGCGGCCCGCCGTCCAATCAGCTCCCCACCACCTCCAGACCCCGCGCGGGCGGCGGGCGGCTCGAGCTTTCCCGCCAACGGTCGGAATTCAAAATGAGGACCACGTGGTTGGGGTGGTTATTCGGCCCCTCCCTCCATTACAAGCCCCTTTCCCCAAAAATGCGTTGCAAAAAGGCATTAACATGCTAAAGGATATGGGGACCTATCTTCTCAAAATACATGAAGATGAAGACATTAAGATGACTGAAAAACAGAACATCTTAAAAGGCATTCGCAAAAGGAGAGCACATCTTCTTAAAATGCCATGAGATGACTAAAAAGGACATATTTTCTCAAAAGGCATTAAGATTATTGATAAATAGAACACATCTTCCCAAATGACTGGAAAGGAGGACAAATGTTCTAAAATGCATTAAGATACAGAACATATCTTCCCAGAAGGCATTAAGATGACTGAAAAAAGAACATATCTTCTTAAATGCATTAAGATAACCAAAATGAGGACATATACAAACATATGAACTAGGAGAAGGAGTAGGTCACAAGACCCTTCAAGTCTGCTCCGCCATTCAATAAAATCATGGCTGATCTGATTGTAACTTCCTCCTACCCCTGATAACCTGTCACCCCCCTTGTCAGTCAAGAATCTATGTAGCTCTGCCTTACAAATATTAAAAGACCTTGCTTCCACCGCCTTTCAAATAAGAGAGTTTCATGACCCACCACCCTCCGAGAGAAAAAATTTCTCCTCATCTCTGTCTTAAATGAGTGACCCCTTATGTTTAAATAGTGACCCCTAGTTCTAGATTCTCCCACAAGAGAAAACATCCTCTCCACATCCACTGACGCCTCAGGATCATAAATGTTTCGATCAAGTCACCTCTTACTCTTCTAAACTCCAGCGGATACAAACCTAACCTGTCCAATGTTTCCTCATAAGACACCCACCCATTCCTGGTATTAGTCTCGTAAACCTTCGCTGAACTGCTTCCAACGCACTTACAACTTTTCCTTAAATAAGGTGACCAATACTGTACACAGTTCTCCAGGTGTGGTCTCACCAGTGCCTTGTACAACTGAAGCATAACCTCCCTACTTCTGTATTCAATTCACCTCGCATAAACTATTACATTCTATTAGCTTTCCTAATTACTTGTTGTATCTGCATACTAACCTTTTGTGATTCATGCACTAGGACACCCAGATCATCCAGAATCTTAGATCTCTGCAATCTCTCATTATTTACATAATATGCTTCTTTTTTATTCTTCCTGCCAAAGTGGACAATTTCACATTTGCCCACATTGTACTCCATTTGCCTGGTCTTTGTCCACTCACTTAACCTATCTATGTCTCCCTCTTTATGTCCTCTTCACAGCTTACTTTCCTACCTATCTTTGTGTCGGCAGCAAATGTAGCCACCAAACCATCTGCCCCTTCATCCAAGTCATTTACATAATTTGTAAAAAGTTGAGGTCCCAGCATTGATCCCTGCGGCACACCACTCGTCACATCCTGCCAACCAGAGAAAATCCATTTATGGCTACCCTCTGTTTCCTGTTAGCCAGCCAATCTTCTATCCATGTCAATACATCCCTACACCCACGAGCTTTTATTTTCCACAATAGCGTTTGTGTGGCACTTTATCAAATGCCATCTGAAAATCTAAGTACAGTACATCTACCGGTTCCCCTTTATCCATAGCACATGTGGCTCCTTCAAAGAACGCCAATAAATTGGTTAAACATGATTCCCCTTTCAAAACACCATGTTGACTCGGCCTGATTGTTTTGAGTTTTTCTAAATGCCTTGCTATAACATCCTTAATAATAGCTTCTAACATTTTCCCTATGACAGATGTTAAGCTAACGAGCCTGTACTTTCCTGCTTCCTGTCTCCCTCCCTTCTTGAATAAAGGAATCACATTTGCTCTATGCCTATCTAATGGAACCTTCCCAAAATCTGGAGAATTTTGAAAAGCTTCTTAAAAGGCATTAAGATGATCAAATATCTCCTCAAATGCATGGAGGCGGCATATTATAAGGCATTAAGATAACTGAAGAAGAGAGCATTTCTCAAAAGGCATTAAGATAATTGAACAAAGGAAAATATCTTCTTTAAAAGGCATTAAGATATGGAAAAAAGGAAAATATCTTCCTAAGAAGCATTAAGAGGATTGAAAAAGAGGACATATTTCCTTAAAAGGCATTAAGCTTGCTAAAAAAGAACATAACCTCATCTTATTGCTGAAAAATTGGGGGAAATATCGAAGGCAAGTTAATCAACGGTCAACGCCAGGATGGTTGATCAAGGCCAAATAATTGCCTCCATGTCCAAACAAGAGTTGTCAACACAGGCCATCAAGAGTCACTAAAATTTCCTGAGGTGCAACCACCCACTAAAAACTTAAATGTAGCCCAAAGAGTTTCGGGGAGATGACGGTGTAGTGGTACTGTCACTGGGCTAGTAATCCAGCGGTCCAGGCTAACGCTCAGGGGACACGAGTTCCAATCAAGAAGATTTAGCAGAAGCGACATATATTCAGAAACAGGAACCTGTCCTCTGCAGGCAAAAGGAACATGTCCAGGCATTACGCCTTTTTTTGAATTAAACAAAAGCCTGGGGGAAACAGTTCCCTTGGTGCATTGTCCAAAGTAACACCTTGACCAATCTGCTAAGTGCAAGACGAAAATCTTCGCAGCATGTCTCCTCAGCAATACACAACTCTTATCTATTCTAAACAATTTGGTAGATATGATGCCTTTATAAAGCACCTTTCATGGCATCCCACAGCACTTTACAAGTCAATGAAGTACTTTTGAAGTGTAAGCACTGTCGCATTGTCGGATTACCAATGTGATTACTGCTTTTTTCAGTGTCATTGGCCAAGAGATAAATGCTCATGGCACAGTAGGAATAATTCCTCTGCTCTTCTTCGGAATAGTACCCTTGCAATCCTTTACATCCAGCCGAGAGGGCAGATGGGGGGCCCTCGGTTGAAAGCCTCATACGGCAGTGCAGCATTCTCTCAGCACTGCATCAGGAGTGTCAGCCCAGCTTGTGGGCTCGAGTCACTGGACTGGGCCTTGAATCCACAACCTCTGACCCTGCGGCCAGGCTGCTAGCCAACAAGCCATGCTGGATATACAGTCAGGTTTTGTTTTCAAAAATCAGGGTGATTTGATTGAAGTGTATACAAGATCCGGAACGGCCTTGACAAGGTGGATGTCGAAAGGATGTTCCCTCTTATGGGTGAGTCCAGAACTAGGGGGCACTGTTTTAAAATTAGAGGTCGCCCTTTTAGGACAGAGATGAGGAGAATTTTTTTTCTCTCAGAGGGTTGTGCGACTTTCGAATTCTCTGCCTCAGAATATGGTGGAGCCGGAGTAATTGAATATTTTTAAGGCAGAGGTGGACAGATTATTGTGAGGCAAGAGAATCAAAGGTTGCCAGGGTTAGATGGGGATGTGGAAATCGAAACACAAGAGGATCAGTCATGATCTTATTGAATGGCGGAGCAGGCTCGAGGGGCTGAATGGTCTACTCCTGTTCCTATTTGTTATGTTCTAATGTTCCAATCATGTCAATATTTCCTATGGGGAAAAAATGTTAACATCTCCACTGTTAGAGGTGAATAAGATTAGGGCAGGTTTAGATAAAGTAGACAAAGTAAAGCTGTTCCCATGAGCGAGGTACAGGAGACATAGACTTGAGGTTTTGCACAGGGGATGTGGGGGAGATGTGAGGAAGAACTTTTTTACACAGCGAGTGGTAATGAACTCGCTGCCCACGAGGGTGGTGGAATCAAAGACGATGAATGATTTCAGAAGGAAATTGGGTGGAAACCTGATGGAAAGAAACTTGCAGGGGTACGGGGATAGAGTAGAGGGAATGGGACTGACTGGATTGCTCTACAGTGGACCAGCATGGACTCGATGGGCCAAATGGCCTCCCTTCTAAGTGCTAATGGCTCATTGACTATCATCTGTGGCCTTATACCCTACTATTGAACAAAATGTTAAAGTCTCTTTTCCTACATATATCCAAAAACTTTCTACACAAATTTCCATTTGCTTTTTCAACTCATTAAAACTTCTAGCATACAAATTGAGGCTTTAAAAAAATTACGCATTTCACATGATTAAATTTATCCATAGGGTTTTTATTTGAAAGGGCCGACTTTTCTACACGACAGCAGCACAGAAACAGACCATTCGGCCCATCTGCTGCATGCCAGTATTTCTGCTCCACATGAGCCTCCTCCCACCCCCTTACCACATCCTTCTGTTCCTTTCTCTCTAATGTCTCTCCACTTCCCTTTAAACATATCTATGTCGTCCACCTCAACTCCTCCCGGTGGTAGCGATTTCCACATTCTCACCACTCGCTGGGAAATGAAGTTTCTCCCGAATTCCCCATCGGAGTTTCCATTCAAAAGGTCTCAACCTCTTTCAGCACTTTGGGTTTAAGACTCAATATCCATTTACTTACAGCTGTATTTTCACTGTCTAAATATATATCAAAGGCTCCTTGGCAGCTGGAATATAATGGCACTGAGACAGACGAGTCACTGAATGTTCTGGTTCAACCCTCGTCAGTGCGTGCATTACTTTTCAAAACTATTTAAATGAAATGCTAGAGGGGGAAACTTTATTTTGAAAGGAGGTGATTATTTGTGTAGTGATTTAACATCTCCTACTTGGGCAGCCCTTCAGGTTCGAGGATGACTTGCTTCCACTCCAGTCCGATGGGTTCTATGGTGGCTGAGAAGCCCAGCGTCCGATCTGCAGACTGTGCCACATGCAGAGGCAGCTGGAGATTGAAGGGTGGGGCGGATGGCTCGTGCACGGGTTTGCGCGCTCTCTCGGACACCTGGGCTTCACCTCCACAAAAGAACCTCCTCCATCCATTTTGGTCGGTCACAAGCCAGGGACTCCCATGAGTCGGTGTTACTTGGGGGGTGGGAAAGGGGGGGAAATAAGTGTCACTGAAGCGTCTCCTGCCTCCATTGAGTTCTGAGTACAGCAGTTGCTTCCGGAGTCTGGTATCAGGCATATGAAAGACCTGTCCTGCGTAACAGAGTGGGTTTGGAGTGATTTGCGCCTCACCACTGGGCATACTGGCTTGGGAAGAGGAAGCTGGGGTTGGATGGCCTTTTTAGTTTAAAAAATAAACTGCAGGAATAATTACGCATAATTATGCTTTTGAGGGATTCTGCATAGAGATGGTTGGATATTTGAGACTCATTTTAAGATTTTTTCCCCCCCAACCACACCATACGTTGGGAAGTCAAGATGCCAAATGTGCTGATTGTGTAGCATATTAAATCATTCTGCTAGCATAGACGATACCCAGAGGGACTCACCAACTTGGTAATAATATTATTTATTCGCCAATATGCAAATATTTGAGGTTTAGTCGTCAGAATCCTCCACACCCACTTCAAACTCGCAGGCTTCTTATCTAAAATGGAACGCAATTTATTGGCTGCGATCTCACCTTAAATCTGGCCCTTCCACTAAAGGAAATGTTACCTATTTCGCTTTCTTTGGAACAGAGGAGACCAAGGAGTAGAACGTAAGTAGTGTACAAAATTAGGCATTTTATCTGTAATGAAGAGGGCCATGATGCAGAGTGGATATGAAGTACCCATTTCCCTCAGGAGCTCTGTATTTGAGAGGACTGCCTAAGTGTGTTGGTACTCAAACAGAGTCAGTGGGTGCACACTCGCACAGGTGCATGTAGGAGATTAATAGGAGTCAGGTTGTCTTGAGGTTTTGAAAGATGTAAAGGATAGCGGTGTTTAGCTTGAGGGACAAGTAACTAGGTTAGATCTAAAATTTGCGTTTTTCGAGAAGTTGAGAGTTTGTTTGAATATCAAAGGGGAATCAGAGATGCCAAAAAACATCTTTACATTTCGCAGGGAGTTCCATAGGTAGATTTTATTGACCCCAAAAGCAAAGACAAGGCAGAAACATAAAAATATTTTATATGTGGATGGATTTGAGTTTCAAAGAGGTGTGAGAACAATGGAACTGGGATGGAAGGGGAAAGAGTTTAGGATTAGAGATAGCTGGAGCTCTGGGCCCGGATAGTTTGCCATTTGAACCGACCATTCAGTCAACAGAAAAGTCCTGGGCTGCAACAAGCAGTTTTATTCTGAAGTGGATTCCAACGTAGAGTGGAAGAGGTTAGAGGTCATGTGCTATGCCTTTATTAAAGCTACAACACTTCACCTTGTGTAATATTACTGGATTTTATAGTTAACCATCTATAAAGGGACTGTTGCCTGGGAGGTGTTGCCTGGGAGGTGTTTACTTGTAGGATTGACCAAGTAGAATTTTCCTTTCTTTGGGGAATGTTTTTTAAAAAACTAACATTAATGGTGTAACTAATCTTGTGTGTTTAGGTTTCCTTTTATTGTTGCTAATAAAACTTTTGGGATTTTAAGAAATAAAAGTAAAAGCATTACTGGACTTCTTACTAAGATCAGTACATCGCTTTGTTTTCAGAATACAAAACAAAGGGTATAGTCCATAAGACAAGTTTCCCTGAGATTTGGTTTGCTCAGCAATTAACACCGGCTGTGGTTATAACAATGGAAGATGGCCACACTCCCAAGGACCTTCCGTGTAGCAAGGTACATGGACCCAAATTACTAGTGGACAACCAAAGCAATGGTTCAGGGATAATTGTAGCCATGACACGAAGGCCCTAACCATCGACAATTGCACCTGGGAGTCAATTCTTTTAGGTTGGCATGCTATGCCACAAATGGCCAGTGGCAACAATCCCCAATGTCATTTGGCAGCTTCATGGTGCAATGCCCGAGACAGAACCTGTCACTTGGCCTTCAAAGAGAAAGGTACACCAAGTGAAGACACCCCTCTGAATGGATCATTTGCTACCTGCCCACCATTGCCCACAGATTGACCTCACCAAGGGGAACGTTGGTGTCCTTCAACAACCAGGAGACAGATTTAATGTCATTGGCAGAAGGATTAGATGGGCATAGATACTGAACTAGCCATATAAATACTGTGGCTACGAGAGGTCAGAGGCCAGGAACCATGTGACAAGTAACTCATCTCCTGACTCCAAAGCCTGTCCACCATCTGCAAAGCACAAGTCAGGAGTGTGATGGAATACTCCACTTGTCTGGATGAGTGCAGCTCCCACAACACTCAAGAAGCTCGACACCATCCAGGACAAAGCAGCCCCGCTTGATTGGCACCCCATCCACAAACATTCACTCCCTCCACCACTGATGGTACACACTGCTGCTACTATCTACAAGACGCACTGCAGGAATTCACCAAATCCCCTTCAAAGCACCTTCCAAACCCACAACCACCACCATCTAGAAGGACATGGGCAGCAGACACATGGGAACACCACCACCTGGAAGTTGCCATCATTGTCACTCACCATCCCGAGTTGGAAATATATCAGCCATTCCTTCACTGTCATTGGTCAAACTCCTGGAACTCCCTCCCTAACAGCACTGTGGGTGTATCTGTACCACAGGTACTGCAGCTGTTCAAGGCAGCTCACTACCACCCTCAAGGGCGACTAAGGATGGGTAATAAATGCTGGCCCAGCCAGCATAGCCCACATCCCATGAATGAATTTTTAGAAATTCATATGTGATGGGTACAGACAGCAACTTTATACACATTTATTGGAAGTGGACATCGCTGGCTTGGTCAGCATTTATTGCCCATCCCTAATTGACCTTGTTCAGACATTAAGAGTCAACCACATTGCTGTGGATCTGGAGTCACATGTAGGCCAGATAAGGACAAGGACATCTGAAGGTCAGTGAACCAGATGGGACTTTACAACAAGAAAAATGGTCAGACATGGGGTCTACTTTTTTTTTTTGCAAATTGAATTCAAATTTCACCATTGGGATTTGGACCTAGGTCCCGGAGCATTACCCTGGGTCTCTGGAATACCAGCCTGGTGACAATACCACTACACCACCACTTCCCCAAAAAGTGCACTTGGAAATCTGCGTGTCATGCTGTAACCCACAAGGCTAGGGACCAATCCCAGTTGGCACAGACATGGGCCAAATAGCTTCACTATGCTGCAAATCTAAACAAAAATTGCTTTTAAAGTTATCCAGGGTTTGGGAACGTGTGTATACCTAATCCAGTTTTACAGAAACATAACTACACAGTTATCATAGAGAAAAAAATTCCAAGGTAGCTGACTCCAGGATAAATTGCATAAGTTATTCATTTTAATAAATCAATTCCTCACGAGTGACAGACAGCTCTAACACAAAAGTCTTTGATGACCCACATACAAACCTGCATTTATGAAATCAGTATTTACAGGAAATTCTTCAACAGGAAAATGAAAAAGTGGATGACAAACAGGTTTCATGCAGCAGTTAACAAAATGTTGAAGCTTTTTTTTTTATAAATTCATTTTTTTTAAAAAATTCAACTGCAGTTAATCCCTTCACTAAAGCTACTTTGCAAAGTCAGATACCAGTCACTGTACACATTAATAATTTTATTTAAATTCTGAAGTTCCTCAAATAACCGTAGTGAGTTCAGTTATCAATTGGAAATAGACTGAAACGTTAAGTTGTGCGAATTTTGACACTCCCAATAGCATTCCTTTCGTGAAATAAAATGAGACTCACTCAGCTGTAATCCGTACAAGAAACAGCTTTGTTTACATTTTCAGCAAAAAAAGTGAGTTTACTTGCATTGCTCAGAAATCACATCTTTCATTTCTTTTGCACACATTTGGCATTTCCTTATTGAATCCTGGCCTTTCACCCACCAACTCCCCCTGCAGTGACAAGTTTCTACTACCTCCTCCTGTTGGGAGGAGAGGAAAACAAAGCAGTGCCGTCAATAGTCAGCCATTCTGCCAAAATATTGGCCTCAATTAGTGTTTATGTGCTTGAAACAAAGGTTCAATTTTTTTTAAAAATTGAAGTGTTGCTCGACAACCACACTGGACTCAGGTTTAAGTCAAAAATATCACGCCCATCATCTTTAAAAGTGGAGAGTCAGCAATTAAATCTACACTAGGGCTTCCAGAGACGGTCATTGGCTGTTAAATGATGGTGTTTACTATTACAACATCTACAAGAGCTATTGCTACTTTTAACATGGGAAGGATAGAAGAAATGATCCCCAATATTGCATCAACACTTGGATGTACAATACAGCTTAAACTTAACCCAGATGTGTTTTCTTTTGTATGTTGCTCATTCAGACAAAGAGGGTCAGTCAATATGTTGCATTGACAACAGCTGGAGGGTTGCAGTAATGTGCTTAGGCAAAACCTCACACCCACCTAACATGGCAGCTACCAGCTACCAGTGAAATACGAGTCTTGTAGTGCCTAGCCTTCAATTTTGGCCCATGCCCATGTGGACTGCCAAGTAGAATTTCATCTGCAAGCCAATCTCATTTAGTTAGTTGTGACAGGTGAAGGTCTTGCGATGAAACGGCTATGTTTTGTATCTGAATAGAAGGCATTGTGCATTAACAATCTTGGACTGGCAGAGCATGGAATGCCTCTGCAACAAAGGTTACATTGCAGACTATGGAGGAGAAGAATAGGGAATTAAGCCGCGTCACCCACCAGAGGATACCAACGTTGGCCTTTGATACTGAAGTTGAGGTTTCCTCTCCCTTCATGTGTACCAAACACCATTAGATTGTTGGGCCTCAAACAGTGTTATTCACCCTTCAGTACATCCTCCATTTTCCTCTGAACACGGTAGGCATCGTCCGTAAACTTCTGCAGCATGGTATCCAACAAGCGGATGGTGGAAGCCCCAGACAGCTTCCCTCCAGGCAGGGTCTCGAGGAAGGGAATCCACTTCACGTAGCTGTGCGGGACTGACACGTTTATCTTCGTCCACTTCAGCAGCTCCACCGAGACGCCCTTTTCCGTCAGCATTCTCGCCATCGTGGTCTGGATCTCATCCGAGAGGACAAAGGTCGGCCGGCGAATCAGCTTGGCCCTTTTGCTCAAGGCTGGGTAGTCCAGCTCTAACAGGACGCGGTAAAGCCGGATCTCGTTGTACAGAAAGTGGACATTGGCCTGGTAAGGCAGCTGCTCGACCGGGATGGGGTTGATGAGGCAGCTGTAGATCGCCGACACCGGAATGAACTCCCTCAGGGAGTCCTTGAGCTTCATCTTGTTGGCCAAGTAGTGCAGGGAGAGCAGCAGGGCGTGTTTCTGGAGTGGAGGAGAGGAATTTCTCTGCAGAGCCTGGACGCACTCCAGAAAGTCGAACCTGTCAACCTGGTGGGAGGAGACACAGAAGAAGTGAGCAATCGCGTATTCAATGTCCAGGTTTGCAAAGTAGTCGACGGTGAAAACATTCAGGACGTCCTCAACGAACTTCTTCTCCCTGTAGCCAGGAGGGCCCAAGTCAATCTTGGTGCGGATGAAGTAGAACTGCTTGCCAATCCGCCTGAGCTCGCTGGCAAGGGCTGCGACCTCCCACGTGAACCACGTCGATGACAGGATGAAGAAGCCTACGTACTTGTCGACCTCCACCGTCTTCAGGTAGTGGCCCGACGAGAAGCCGGGTCCCCGAACGCTGGGCAGCTCCCAAAACACGGAGCTGGGGTTCCCCGGCCGGCTGTAAGGCGCCGGCTTTGTCACCTGTTGGGCGGGGCCGGTGGGTGCCGCGCCATCTTCGCCATCCTTGAAACCCATGACTGAATTAATGAAAGCAGACTTCCCCACTCTCGGGGTCCCGGTGACCGCCACATGAACCGTCACGCTTTCCAATCTGCTCCTCTCAGCTTTCACCAAAGATGCCACTTTGGATATCCCGCCACGGCTCATGGCATCTGAAAATCTTCCTATAATCCCCGCAATTTCCAAATCCATGCTCGTAAACTGAGAGAAAAATAAACCAGAGTTAGAATCTAATCTACAGCATAGAACAAATAATGAACACACCGATGAGCTCCAAGAGTCCTCCTTCCGTTTCTTAGACCCACAAACAACACACGTGGGAGGAGAGAGGGAGTTGAGGTGCCACATAATGGATGGCACTAGTAATCCAGAGATACAGGGCAATGCTGTATGGGCCCGGGTTCAAATCCTGTCATGGCAGATGGTGGAATTAGAACGCCATAAAAATCTGGTACTAAAAATTTAGTGATGGCCACGAACCCATCTGGTTCACTAATGCCCTTTCGGGAAGGAAATCTGCTGCTGTCCTTATCTGGTCTGGCCTACATGCGGTTAATTATGACACCCACGCCCCATGAATGAATAAGAAAATTTAACTCAATGCCAACTGAGGGAAGTCACCTTTTTCTCAGGCCTTGAGGAAACAGATAGGTCACTTTGTATAGATGGAGGCCTGATTTTAATCTCTTGCGTGCTAGTCTGCTAGATACAACGACAAGATTTGTCACACAAGGAGGCCATTCGATCTGTCAACTGAGCAATTCAGCTAGTGCCATTCCCCTGTAGTCCTGCATATTCTGCTGTCCTGTAGCCAAGATCTCACTATTTTTAAGAAACTTAAATGGCTAAATTACATGTTTGAAAAAACCTGGATGAAGGCTTACAAATGACTGGAGCTATTGCTGGCCGACTCAAAAAGTAACTTCCTGGCACTTAGAACAGCTGCCACTTCGTTATCTCTGAAGAGATGCCAATGATTGTTGTGACTGCAAAGATCAAATCCAAGGGAATTGTACAAAAACCAATTACATTTCTAAGGCCAAGGCCTGGCCAACAGAGAAGACCAGTCTGATGGTTCAAAGGACCCCAAAACCTCTTGGAAATGATTAATGGTTGAAACATTAACCATCAAGAATCCAGACTAAGGAATATAAATAAATCCTTTGTCCGAACCAAAGTGGAGAAGTGGGAGTCATATCACATGATTCCCCCACCACCCTAGCTGGGAGAACCAGTTACCCTGCCTTGTGGAGCTGCGAAGCAGATTGCTATCTTCCATAGAAGAAGTGGCAGCAGAGCCAGGACTCTGTCCAAGTTTAAATGGCCCTAGTCCCCATCTACACTGTTTCTACTGGAAATTACTGCACCAGTGCCTACAAAGCTAATTAATCTCATCATAGAAGTTCTGCGCACTGGAAAATTGAATTATCCAGGATTAGTCTTCAACCTGCCGACTCTGAAAGGAATACATCATTGGACCTTTGATTCTGGACTCCAATGAAATAATTCCTATTTTCTGTGGTCTTTGCCCTGTACTTCTTCCTTTATCCCTCTTTTGTATGAATGTAAAAGTGGGTGGGGGTGTGTGGTGTGGCAAACCCTGCTTTGTACGTGTAAAATAAACTCCTCCGATTCTACCCTCGAGTTTGCTGTGGAGTGGTTAATAAAAATTGGATCACATCAAAACGGAGGCTTGGGGAAAAAAATGCCACCACTTTTGAAATCATTCATACCCCCCACTTCCACCGCCCCTCGCGGTGTTAAAAAATAAAAATGCTCTTCCTCTTCCTCTTCCTCTTCCTCTTCCTCTTCCTCTTCCTCTTCCTCTTCCTCTTCCTCTTCCTCTTCCTCTTCCTCTTCCTCTTCCTCTTCCTCTTCCTCTTCCTCTTCCTCTTCCTCTTCCTCTTCCTCTTCCTCTTCCTCTTCCTCTTCCTCTTCCTCTTCCTCTTCCTCTTCCTCTTCCTCTTCCTCTTCCTCTTCCTCTTCCTCTTCCTCTTCCTCCACACCCCGTCTCTTAACTAAAATCTGTGTTCATAGTCCTTGGTATAATCAGTATCATCAGCTTTTCCTCTTACAGGTACAACGTGGAGAAGCTGGGATTGCTCTCTTGAGAATGGAGAAGCTTAAGAGGACATTGAAGTTCTTAAAAAAAAAATCACAAACCGTTCAATGGCAGCAGAGTTAGATTTTAAACGGGGGATTGCTGAAAAAACCGTGGCAACACGAGAAACTTTTTTTTTAAAAAAACGCTTGTGAAATGATGGCAGCAACAGATTCTAAAACGAATATTCCTATTTCTGTAACTTTAAGGCTACAGGGGACACCACAAGAGCGGAACTAATCAGATAAGAGTCAGTACATGCAGGGTGGGCTGAACGGCCTCCCCGTGCTGTACAAATGCAGAAACTGTTCAGCCTGCAGATGGTCAACGGTGATGGTCGAGCATTCAGCTGGACGGCAGTGTAAATAAATGCAGGATTAATTACATCTAATGGAGGCAAGTCCCATATGCAAGAAGTCAACCAAACCCATTTCTACTCGGATGTAGAGAGGACAACCGCAAGGCACAGGGCCCTCTATGACCAGTTGTCTATGTTAGTGCGCGGGTAAATCATTGCTTCAAAAGATCTCAAGCAAGCTATCAGGGTCACTGACCAGGGGAAGTCAATTCTGACAGCATAGAACTAAACAATCCACTCAAATTCAACCTTTTGATTTGCACATCAATCCAAGAAATACTATGATACAATGCCAAAAGTATCTTTACAGTGCAAGAGGACAACACTTGGCCCGTTGTGTCTGCACTGGCTCTCTGAAAGAGCATTCTGCATAGTCCCACTCCTCTGCCTTATCCCTGTAACCTCGCACGCTTATCAGGGAGCAATCCAATTTCCCTTTGAATAGCTCAGTTGAACCTGCCTCCACCACCCTTTCAGGAAGTTCGTTCCAGACTCCAACCACCCTCTGGGTGAACACATTTTCCTCACCACATTTACTCCTTTTCCCACAATTATTTTGAATTTGTGCCCTCTAGTTCTTGATGTTCTCTTGAGTGGGAACAGTTTCTCACTATTTACCCTGTCCATACCCCTCAGGATCTTGAATCTCTCTTATCTAGTCTGTTCTCAGCCTTATTTTCTCCAAGAGAGTCCCAGCCTATCCTTATAGCTGCAGTTCTTTATCCCAGTTATCATTGAGAATCTAGAGAATATATCAATCAATATTTTCTTTGGAACATAGGGAAACCTAATACAACCCCTCCTGCCCACACCAGTGGTAATGCTCCAGTGAAGCCTCCTCCCACTTAACTCAGTATACCTCTATTCCCATTTCCCTCATGTATTTAAAGGGGAAAGATGGATAAATACATCTACACTAAATACCTCAACTACTCCTTGTGGAAGCGAGTTCCACATTCTCCTCCACTCTCTGGGTAAAGAAGTTCCTCTTGAATTCCCCACTGGATTTATTAGTCACAATCTTATATTGATGATCCCTAGATCTGGTCTCCCCCATAAATGGAAACCTATTATAATCACATTCATATGTTTAAAGACCCCAGTCAGCATCTAAAAGCTAAGTACTAGGGAACATGATTGGGTGATTCTCAAAAAAACAAGCCAGAATATCCAATTTAGAACAAAGTCAGATTTTTCACTGTAAAATAATGTAACATTACAACTCAGTCAGAACTCTAGACTAGCAACTCAAATTAATGAGCATCGTTATTTGTCAGGAAAATCAATAGCATTTCAAATCAAATTAATTGTGCAAAGCTGCTCAGTGGCCTGATCAATCTATCACTGCAGTGCTTAGCACATTTAGATTTAACATATATCTCCACCAAGACAGCATTATTCAACTGAGAGATTACATCGTGCTAAAAAGGGACTGGAAATTAATTACAGACACCAAACATTCACTTTCCCTCTCCCACAAACCATTTCTATCTCAATTTCGAATCAGTTTTCTGGTTTAGGCTGGAGGCCAACAGCTCCAACGAACATTAGTCATATTAAAGGAGGATCGACTCTGCACTACCAGTCACAATTACAGGACAAAAAAGGTAGCTCTTTCAAATAAACCAACACAAATAGCCTTCTTCCTCTTGGACATGTTATTCCATGAATCATTTACTAAGAATCTTTAATGGTTTTGGAAAAGTCTCTGAGCTCACTGGAAACATTCAGAGCCACCCTATTTTGTTTAGTGGAAGGACAGACAAGGAGCTGCTCAGCAATTCAAATTTCCAAAAACGCAAAGAGAACGTTGCTTCAAGAGCTTTTAGGTTCCTCACTCACCACAGAAGTAACAAGCATGCTAAAAACGGATAGTAGTGCTATGACAAAGATGAGGGGAACAATGGGTTTTTTCCTCAATAGTTCACAAAAACTGTTACCAGCCATTTTAATTCTCTACCTTACTCTCACTCCAACCTCTGTCCTCAGCCTGCTCCACTATTCCAGT